>NC_053027.1:199974054-200142211 GCF_003073215.2 Triticum urartu | reverse complement strand
TCAAGCTTGTCTGGGACAACGTATTCACATGTGCGTAGCAGAACCAACTTATGTTTTGGAGATTACTATCGTAGTTCGCTTCCCGAGAATCTTGCAACGTCGTCTCGTCAATTTGTGTTGCAACCTTTCCTTTTCAGACATGTTGTCTAAACTATTCTGTTACCAACCAGATCTGAATCTCAGGCAGATATGATGGTTGGAACATTCCCAACATTTGCATCTTGTTCCCAGCTTGCACTGCCATTGTGCCAATCTCCCTTGGGCTGCCCTTCTCAGTAGTTGCTGTTTAGGATCATCTTCAAAAGTGGTCCTACCATGGGTCCCATCCATTTCCGATGATAAGCAAAATCATCCATTGCGTTGTCTTCAACACGGTAGTCCACATCATCCATTTTAGTCCGAGTATGCCACTCTTTCGAACTCCTTCAGACGGTTGTTTGTGATTTGCCTTAGGCTGGTGTAAAGAGTTTCAATGATCTGAATATCAAAAGTAATTCTTTTTGCCACTTAAGGAAATAATTCTATGAGTCACCTCCTCTAAGATGTCTCGTTATGAAATCATAGAAATTCATCTCCTTGCTACTCATGCACCATCTTACTCAAGCGTGCAATTGTTGCCTACCAAAACTGAAACTCATCATCGGGTCCTGTCCATACCTCTCGATGACTGGAGATGTTTCAACATCTCAATCCACGAGTTGATTTTGAATTTCTCGATTTCGAGGGATCGATTTCTATAGAGTTTCTTTCTGCTGTCATCATGTTGGACAAAGATCTCGAAAGCAAAGACGCCAAGATCAATATGATGTAATGGATCAATATATTCGAGAAGAGCAGTTGGATCATGAAGATTGCATTAGATTTGTGTCCCCTCTGTCTTCTTACCTCATGTCTTGAATCTCGGGACGAGATTCTTGTTTAGTGGGGGTGAGTTGTCATAGCCCTAGCTCAGCCCCTGTAGTCTTTCTTTGATCTTCATGTCATCATGTTTAAATTCATATGAAACTTGAATTGATGAAAGTGGAAGACTCAAAATTTTAAATAAAGGGCAAGAACCCTGAAAATGCATTCAGTGAAGCCAAAATGCCCTAAAATAGTTTTGGTAATTTCGGAAAGAGCTATACATCAATCCAAAATTCTGGAACAATTTTATGGAATATTTTGGGATATTGAATTTAAATCATATTGTATTTGAATTTGGATCTATATTCTTAATATATAGAATATATATTCAAATAACTTTGAAATATTTTATGTGCATCGGGAACAATCCAGTTAGCAACATAAAAATATTCAGAGGTTTATCGGCACAGTTTGGATTCTGTTTTGAATTTGAAAACAGTGGTAAAATACAGGAAAAAAGAAAACAGAAAGTAAAATAGAAAAGGACAGAGGGAGAAGCCCGGCCACTTACCTGGCCGGCCCAGCTGGCTGGCCCAGCCCACCAGTAGCTTGCTAGTCATCTTCAACCCCCACCGACCGAAGCAGCTGCTTGCTGGACGCGCGCGCATCGACGCCACCTCCTGCTTCACGCTGTCCCCCGCGCCCCCATCCCTTTCCCCTCGCCAGGTTGATGCCCAGAGCTCTCTCTCCCTCTCCCCTCTCTCCTCTGGACGCCTCCCTCTCCCTAGCGCCCGTCCCCAAGAGAACCGAGAGCCCCGCCTCGCCGCCGTTCGCTGCCAGCGCGCTCCCCGTCGTCCACTCGCCCAACTACCGTGTCCCTCGACTCTGTCGAGCTCCTCCAATTCGCCTCATCAGCAGACACGAATAGGGAAGCGCTGCAATGTCGGGTTCGCCATCGTCTCCCACCTTCAGCCGCCAGATGCCACCATTGATTTCATCGCCGTGAGGGACTCCCCAGCCTCGCCATCGCATTTGACAGCCCCGACGTGAGCTCCTCTGTCTATCCCCCCTTCCGCCTCACTCTAGCGCGCCCCCTAGCCAGCGTTGCCACCATGTCCGAGCGCTCGCCGCCCCCACCGCGTAGCCGTCGTTGCTGCAGCCTCCGCCTGACCGAACCGCGCACACAAACGAGCTCCTGGAACTCCTAGGAGGTCTATGAGACCCTCAGTTAGCTCCGAGGACTACTGCAACCCTTCGCTCGCACTAGCAAAACCGCGGTGCCGCTAAAGCTCGTCGCCGGCATGGATTCCGGCCACCCCGTGATCTCCTGCCCGGTCTGTAAGATGCGCGAGAGCATGAGCTACTCCCCGGTGCCTCCCGCGCGCCAAACCGTCGCCGGACGGCGGTTCCTGGAGCCCTCCACCCTGGCCTTTGGTCACCGGCGGCTAACCGCCTATGGGTTTGACCCAAACCCACCGGGTTTGACCTCCTCTATGCCAATGATCCGTGGGCCCCACCCAAGTGTAATTTTAGGTTAGGCAAAATATTAGTGCTAATTACCCTATTAAGCAGTTGAGACACTAACCTGTGGGGCCAACCCCCTTACTAATTAGTTTAGCTTAATTTTAATTTAGATTAGCCATTGAGTCGCTGACCACTGGGACCCACTCGTCAGGTTTGACCTGGTGAGCCTCAGTTGACTCGGTGACGTCATGCTTGCACAATGCTGACGCAATTAATAATTTTCTAGTTTAAAAATAATCCAGGAAATTCCAGAAAATGCCCCAAACTTCTAAAAATCATAAAAAATTATATGTAACTCCAAATAAGATAAATTATATATGAAAACTGATCAGAAAAATCCAATCTATCCATCTGTACTGTCTGCATGCATGTTTGAGCAAGCTAACCTCATTGTTTAGGATGAAACATGAATAGGACAAATTTGATAATAGATTTGGAGTTGGAATTTGATCTAGCTTTGAATTCCACTTCAACCAAAATGACTTCCTGTTGCATTAGTCCAAATCACAGCATATTGCCATGTAATGTTCATGCATCATATTGTGGCATTGCATTGATTGTGTTCTTTCTCAGTTGCGGTGTTTGTCCCCTCTCGGTAGACATGTACCGACGACGAGAACGGTGACACCGATGAATTGTGTTCCTCTTCAGAAGTGTCAGGCAAGCAAAACCCCCTTGTTCATTCTGATACAATCCCACTCTCTCGCTCCTGCTCTCTTTTACTGCATTAGGACAACAACGATTCAACTGTTACATGCTGTGGTAGTTGAACCCCTTTCCTCTGCATGACCTGTCATTGCCATAGTAAATAGATGAAACCCACTAGCATGAGTAGGATTTATTTGAGCCCTGATGTGCCTACTCATTCACGCTTGTTGTCGTGCCTGCTACTGCTTAGAGTTGAGTCAAGTCTGATTCATCGAGAATGAATTGGAACGTGGTGAACATGTCCTAACGTTGAGAGCTAATTGTGTGAACCCGATTTGGTAAAGGTAGTGGTGAGAGGCCATGTAGGAGTACATGGTGGGTTGTCTCATTGCAGCCGTTCTCAGGAACTGTGTTCTGTGTTTGTGATCCATGAACAGTTACTACCACACATTGGGTTCCGGTAACTCGGCCCCTCTCGACTTATTAATCAACTT
Organism: Triticum urartu; assembly: GCF_003073215.2. Lineage (NCBI taxonomy): Eukaryota > Viridiplantae > Streptophyta > Magnoliopsida > Poales > Poaceae > Triticum > Triticum urartu. The sequence goes on along the minus strand of NC_053027.1, from coordinate 200,138,702 downwards.
GATCTCTGTCCAGGAGTTGCAACTAGTTTCTGGTGTTTGTAGGTAGTGTTAGTAGTCTACCAAGTGGCACCCGGTACAGGTGGGCTTGGGACAGACTAGGCACAGTGGCACGGTGTACCAAGTGGCACCCAGATGGTGGGCTTGGGAACGCTGCACACATCGTTTGGGGCCGTGAGCGACACCCCGGCGGGATCTCCTTGTGGATTGAACCCGAATAGGCGATAAACCTGGACGTGAGACTTGTGTGGTTGCTCAGGTCGTGGCCGACTCCCTCGCCAGGCTTCCGCTTGAAGGTTGCCGAGGTACACGACGTGTACATGGCGGTAAGTGGCGAGAGCGTGTGTGAAGAAGTACACCCCTACAGGGTTATCATTATCTATTCGAATAGCTGGATTCCTCGGATATGGAAACTTGGACTTCTTGCATCGTTCATAGACAAGTGAAAGTGGATACTCTAAAATGCGTAAGATAAGCGTGAGTGCTATGGACGGCGTTCTCGTAGGGAGATGGGAGCGGATCCATAGTGGTGTATTGATAGGGTGAATATGTGGACTCGTGTGCGCCACCTCAAAGAGTTATTTGCAGTAGTAGTTCAGGTTAGCCACTGAGTCAAAGCTGGCTTGCTGCAGTTAAACTCCACCAACCCCTTTGTTGCTACCAATGCATATGTAGATAGTTCTGATGTAAGTCTTGCTGGGTACATTTGTACTCACATTTGCTTATTTTATGTTTTGTAGAGACGTCAGTCTCGCTAGTAGTTCCGTGTGGACTTCGACATTTAGCTTGATACCTCAGCTACGATCTTGTGCCCTTGGCAGGATCTGGTAGATAGTCAGGCTTCTCAGCCTTTTTCATTTGTAGAAGTCTGTACTCAGACATGTTAAGCTTCGGCATGTGCTTTGACTTGTATGCTCTGAATGTTGGGTCATGAGACCCATGTTTGTATTATCTGGCTCTTCGGAGCCTAATGAATAAATACTTGAGTCGTAGAGTTATGTTGTGATGCCATGTTGTATTTACACATATCGAGCATATTGTGTGTATGATTGAAATGCTTGGTATGTGTGGGATCTGACAACCTAGGTGTTCATCCTCAGTAGCCTCTCTTATGGGGAAATGTAGTCTTGTGCTTCCATGAGCCATAGTAGTCCGTTACAGCCCAGTTCACCGGAGTCCTGCTAGCCCATCACTACTGATCCGGAACACTTAGACTGGCCGACATGTGATTCACTTCGTTCGTGTGTCTGTCCCTTCGGGGAAATGTCATGCGGTGACATCCGGAGTCCTGTTAGCCTGCTACTGCTGGTGTTCCCGGAGTCTTGTTAGCCCAGTTGCTACAACCCGGATTCACACGCTGCTGACTGACATGCTCGATGTTGATTCATGTATGCCTGTCCCCGTAAGTTAGTGCCACTTTGGGTTCACAATTAGTCATGTCGGCCCGGGTTCTCTGTCATATGGATGCTAGCGACACTATCATATACGTGAGCCAAAAGGCGCAAATGGTCCCAAGCCATGGTAAGGCGACACCCGTGGGGATACCGTGCGTGAGGCCGCAAAGTGATATAAGGTTTTACAGGCTAGATCGGTGTGACTTAGAATCGGGGTCCTGACAGCTTTGGTATCAGAGCCTGACTGACTGTAGGATTACCAAGCCAAACTAGTCGAAGTCATGTCTAGAAATGCTTTAGTTATATGTAGGGGAATTGATTGTGGGAGGGAACGTAAGGCTCTTTTTACTCCTTCACCTTATGCCTTCTGATCTGAGTGAACCTCTTCTCTTCTAAGGGGATTAAGAACTAGGCCTTCTCATCTATCTACCAGGATGACGTGTTACTAATCCATAGACTTATAGGATTGATGGATTAAAGTCTTAGTTCAGTTCCTACTCTTCTGTGTGTTGACAGTTGATCTCAGAACCTTGATATTGCGATGTTAAGTGGTTATGCCACCATTCTGCAGGATGTCTCAAATCTTTTTGAGCATTTACAGGCGTTATGCTATCCGAGTCATCCCAGGTTTCTAAACAATCTGATGCATTTGCAAATCCCTTTCTCCTGTGTTCGATGTCTTTTTGGGCCAGTCTAACCACACTAACCGGTGCGTTGAGGTAATTTATTGCCTCGACATATATGTTGGAGTTATTATTACGGCCCTAGGTGTCTTAGAAGATTACCTTGTAATCTAGCCATGTTTTGTGTTCCCAGTGTGATCATTCTGGTCACCATCCTCGAAAGCATCCCGTGATGCAATTTAGTTAGTAGGACTTCTATTTCTGGGTTTTGAACCCGAGATTCACCCTACTTACTTCATGTTGATAGTGTTTGCTCGTTCGTTTAGGTTATTAGTAACCTTTGCATTAGTCCTCAAGGTCTATGGTATTTCCTTCTTCCAAATACCAAGAACTGCTTATGGCAGAAGTTCTTTTGAACCAAAAGATCACAACCAGAGTGCTCTTGATGAGTTCTCCATTTTACATTGTGAATCTGCCAGTTCTACCTTTCTGCATGGGTTATCCGAAAGAAATGTTGACCTTTGCTCGACATACTAATCTATGCATCCACAACTCAGAAAGATATATGTTCCTTTGAGTTGCCCCTCTCTCTAGTTGTATCCTAATCTCCGTCTATCATTTGATAGTAAAGAGCATGTCATGCACTCATGCTCATCGATATCTCATATTCTTGTGGTCTGTCAAGCCATTCTATTCCAGAATGACTAGGAGAAACAAACTCCAGTACCTTATCCATCTCCAGGATTGGGTCAAAGCAGTTGTAATCCGCAAATCAAATGCCAACCCAGCCTTTGATTCTGTTCTACCCTAAAGTATTACCGTCTTATGTCAAGAATGTCATGAGAATTGCACCACCCCTTGTGAATTCTTGACGCAGTGATATTCCTTGCCATCATTGTTCATTCCTCGGTTTCCTTGTTATTGTAACCGGAATGCCGACAAGTGAATCGTGATGTGTGAAATCAATACCCCTAGGAACTGTGTTGCTTGGTACTTAACGGGCGCTAATTCCATTCTTAGCGTGTTGGTGTAACGACCAAACCTCGAAGGATTTGAGTCTCTGTGCTTACCGTGCTAGTCCCTGGATCGAACTCGCTAGCACACATAGTATAGATGAATACCATAATAGCAAGTGCATCATTTATTACATCATATGATCCAGAATATATAAAATAAAACAATCTGCATAGCACTTGGCTAGCTTTATTCAATCAAACAGCGGAAAGTAGCAGAAAATAACAATGGAGTCCCATCATAGCCCACTAGCGATGCTGAGTGCAGACTCGCGACCCTAACGGTACCTTACTCTTCGTCAGAATATCCTGCAACATGAGACGTTGCAGCCATATAGGTCAATACTTGGAATGTATTGGCAAGTTACACAGGAGTAATAATAAAGCAGACCTACATGTATATGCATAGTACAACAAAGGAAGGCTTGGGGGTTTATTTTGTAGAAAGCTGATTTTATCCTAATAACTACCTAATAGTCAAATTTTTATTTAGTTCTTTTATTACTACAATTAAATGCACAAGGTTGAGTTGGCAAAATCAACTCCAACCTACCCTTTATTAAGTTGCCCAACAAATTTATTAAGTGTCACATCTGTCAAGATCATCCAACAACTGTAATGGCATAGTGGCTCAATTTACCCATAACCGGGGGGGCACGGCTAATCATGATTAGTTTTAATACTCTACAGAGTTTTGTACGCTTTACCCACTAGACCCAATCCGAAGATTGAGACGAAGTCTTTCAGAAGAGGTTCCCTTAACCACCTGACGGCCACATCCCACCTACATATGCTACATCTGTCGACACTGTCTGGGCAAGGGTTCCAACAACTGATCAACTAAGCCAGAGCCCATATAGCCAGTGGCCGCACATGGAAGCTACTAGTCACTAAGTCTGTCTGATCTTTTTGAACCTGGGCGGCATTCCACTTAGGGTGCACTCTCATGAGCGCATGGCCTTAGAAAAGGTGTAAGACCCCATGATGCCTTCCCTCAACACCAAGCAATACCACTTCCGCCCAGAGGTGAGTTAAATCCTGAGTTACTACTCAATTTGTTAAATATATATAATCCTCACATAAACTCAATGAATACACGAACCACCCCGTCTACAAAGCATAGCAACCTACCACTACCACGATTTGCAAAGACGGGAAGATAGCTCATCAGCATAGCAAAAATAATATAGTATTCCTATACATGCATATATTCATAGTGTGATATAACTACATGCATAGAAAACAATAGGTAAAGGATGATCAACATGTAACTTGCCTTGGTTCTGGTTTAGAAAGTCACACTCCTGACAATAGCTCGCGTCGCACTCCGGACAATCTACACGTTTCACACAATTCAACAAATCAATCACTGGAACACGAAAAGAACCAAAACAAAACCAACAGCAAGAAAAACATTTTAAAAACTCAACAACAGCAGCTTAACATCACCTAAAATGCACTACGGTCACAACGCAAAAAGAATCACTCGATTTCGATAAACGGTTTGAGAGTTATGGCCTCCGGAAGGTTTAATTCAAATTCAAACGAATTCAAATTTGAACAGAGCAAACATGTGCAAAGTTGGTACTGTGATAATGTCCTGATTTTTGTGAGATCATAGGAAAAAGAATTACCTAAATTGGAGCTATAGACTAAAAGATATAGCTAGTTGAAGTTAGAGTTGAAATCTGAAAATAAAACAAAAGAAAACAGAAATCTCCTGCACAGTTCACGCGTTACTGCAGCAACTCCTGTGCGTGTCCTGTAGCGAAGTGCCACGTGATAGTGCTTGATTGGACGGGCGCGTGTGCTCACCAGAAAAACAGAGGAAACGACGGCGGTCTCGGGCGTTGGCGGCGGCGCTCCTCCGGTGGGTCTCCGGCGAAGGAGAGGTGATGGACGGGTGCGGAGGTGGTGGTGGTGTCGGACCGTGGCGAGGTGGACTGTGCCGGCGGTGGTGAAGACCTGAATGTGGCAACTCTGGCGGCGGCAGTCGAGCTCGTCCCACTCGCGCTGCTGCGTTTTCGTCCAAGCAAGAATGTCAGGAAGGTGCGGCGTTGAGAGGAGGGTCGAGGGGAGTGAACGGTGTGGCCGGTGGTGTCCTTACGGCGGTGGAATCCTCCGGCGAAGACGGCGGCCAGCGGAGCTCCGGTGCGAGGTCCAAAACGCTCCAGCGGCTTCGTGTGGTCGAAGGAGGACGAGGGGAGGCTGCGGTCGGGTTCCCCTAGGGTTTAGCTCGCGCGTGGCGTCTCCAGGGTGCTCGGGGTGGACCAGGGCATCGGGTCGATCCGGCTCGGCCTCGGTCGCGTGTACGGTGCGCTCCAGTCCGGCTCGGGGAAGGAGACGAGTAGGGGCGTGGTGCGGGTCGGGCGAGCGGTGCGGCGGCGCGTACCGCTTCGTGAGGAAGGTGGGCCGCAGCGGCGCGGGTGGGGTCGGGCGATGCGGTGCGGCTGTGCGTACCGCTTCGCGACTGCGAGCGAGCGGGCTGCGGGGCTGGCGGTTGGTTGGGCCATGGTGCGCAACTGGGCCGGCTGGCTGCAGCGCTGCGGCGCTGCGCTGTTTTTTAAAACAACAATAGAAAACAAAATAAATAAAATAAAATACACAATATAAATTCTAAATAAAAAAATACCTAGACACACAGTAAAAATAGCTCTACAACTATAAACTACAGGAACACTAGTTCCAACACTAATGCAATTTTTGTAAAATAATTTTAATGCAATAGGCCACTCAAAGCAATAAAACAATCAAATAAAATATTTTGAAGATTGCAAAAATTACCAGAACATACTAGATGAACTGGAAATAATATTCTGCACATTATGAACATTTCTTAAAATAGGGGAGAAGTCATGTTATCTCCACTCCAAATAAATTGCCTTTTGATGCATAATGATTCGAATATTGCAGAAAGACAAATAATGCAATAAAAATATGATATGCATATGAATGATCTAATAACATCCTAATTTAGGAAACTTGGGATGTTAAGTTGGTTACTAAACCATCATTCTAAGATTGATCGTGCTACCTAGCCCATTTTTCCCTGGTGCACTCCTCGATCAATGAGATAGGATTGTGGCAATCCATCACTCTCTTGGTCCCATCGTCTTGCCCAGAAAAGCAAGAATGTTCTCGAGTTTAGTAACATATCGGTGGTTCGTGATTTTCCGAATGTCTTCTCGGAAGTGTTACCAGGTTGTAACTGAATTGCCTCATGTGGCACCGTGTCCCTCAATGGAACATCCATCATCTCTGCATGGCACTTCTTCAACTGAGATACATGAAACACATTATGAACTCCTGACAAGGATTCTGGCAACTCCAGCTGATAAGCTACCTCTCCTATATGCTCCAAGATCTTGTAAGGCCCCACAAAACGTGGTGCTAACTTACCCTTGATTCCAAACCTCTTAATTCCACGAAGTGGTGAAACTCTAAGATATGCACGGTCTCCTACCTCATATGTCACCTCCTTATGTTTTGCATCTGCATAACTCTTATGCCTGGATTGTGCTATCTTCAGCCTGTCACGAATCAACTTGACCTTCTCGTCAGCATCTCTGATCAAGTCTGGTCCAAAGAATTGACGCTCTCCAACCTCATCCCACATCAATGGTGTCCCGCACTTCCTACCATACAATACCTCAAATGGTGCCATCTTCAGACTAGCCAGGTAACTGTAATTATATGAGAACTCTGCATAAGGTAAATTATCATCCCAACTAGACCCATAGTCCAAAGCACAAGCTCTCAACATATCCTCCAAAATCTGATTTACCCTCTGAGGGAGTCCTGGATTAGGGGGTGTTCGGGTAGCCGGACTATACCTTCAGCCGGACTCCTGGACTATGAAGATACAAGATTGAAGACTTCGTCCCGTGTCCGGATGGGACTTTCCTTGGCGTGGAAGGCAAGGTTGGCGATGCGGATATTCAAGATCTCCTACCATTGTAACCGACTCTGTGTAACCCTAACCCTATCCGGTGTCTATATAAACCGGAGGGTTGTAGTCCGTAGGCAATCAACTCCATACACAACAATCATACCGTAGGCTAGCTTCTAGGCATAGCCTCCTTGATCTCGTGGTAGATCTACTCTTGTACTACCCATATCATCAATATTAATCAAGAAGGAGTAGGGTATTACCTTGTGATGCCCGGGGTAATTAAGCTACAGTGATCCTCTGCTAATGATGCCACGTCACCTCATTTATAGTTGCTAATCTCGAGTTAGTTCGAAACCGGTTCAACTTAAATTCAAAAAAACAGGCAAACAATAAAATTTTTCAAATATTAAAACTAAAATGTTCTGAGTGAACCAAATATTGCATAGATGATAATGGTGGAAAAACCACACATTTATAAAATGTTTAAATACTATGAGATGAATAAAACAGTAGCAAAAATGATTATTTAAATACCTTTTTTTATTTAATAAAATGTCAAACTAAGTTAATTGGGGTCTAGACTTTTTGTGACTATGGGCTAAGTTGTAATACTAATTTAGATACTAAGTGTATATTTTACTAAAATAGAATGCAACTAAAATAAAGCAAGAAAGAATAAATAAAAGGAATAGACAAAACAACAAAAGAAAAAAAAAGAGAAACCCCCCTGCCCCCTGGCCATTGGGCTTGCCAGGCCGGCCCAGCCGGCGCCCCACTCCCCTCCTCCATATCCCCCCACCCCGATCGAACCCTAGGGCAACCCCCCCCCCCCACTTCCCCCATCGATCCAGATCTGGATCGGGATCATCCCTGTTGCCCCGCACGAACCCCCCACTCCTCCCGCACGAACCCCCCCCACTCCTTCTGACCGAGACACCCACCCTCTCCCGTTCTCCGCCGTCACCCGCCTCCTCAACCTCCCTCTTGTGTGGATCCGGTCGGGGGCAATCGACGCCCCCGAAGCCCTGCGCCGACGCCGGACCACCCCGCCACCCGCCGTCGTCGACGCCGCCTCCCCGTCTACGTCGCTCGTCCCCATCCTCCTCCTCGCCCCGTGCCGAGGCCGTCGTTCCTGCGCCGCGCCCTCGACCCCGTCGCCCCGCCGCACTCGTCGCCGGCAACCCGGACGCCGCCCCTTCCTCGTCCTCCTCCTCGAGCATGCCTTGCTCAACTACAGGGCTATGTGAGCCCCCTTCCCTTCCCCTCTTCCTCCCTGGCAGACCCGCCGTCGTGCTTGTTGCCGCTGCTGTAGTGCTTCTCTATCTCAGGCAAGCACACCACGGTGCTTTTGGCATCGCGTGGGAGCTTCCTAGCCCTTCGGTGCTTTGCGTGCTTGCTCCTCGCACTGGCCCCCTCGAGTTCTTGCTTCACCCGCTGCCTCGCACCGTCCTGCTGCCTTCGCTCCCCCCTGCTCGCCTTGTCGCGCTGACCCTTGCGCCGTCCCCTTGCCCTGCACGCCCCGCTCTCCCACCGCCCACCGCTGGGTGCAACTCGGGCCGGCCGGCTCCCCGCGCCCGCTGGTCGCAGCCAGATGCACCCCGCCTCACGCGCCCCTGGGTGAGCGCCGTGGCGGGCGCCCATGCGCCGCATCCACCGCCCGGTGCCCGCTAAGGCCCCCAGGGCCCTATGACAAAGGGACCCCATCCCTGGAACGTAAAAAATAGATATAAAAAAAGAGTTTAAAAAATTAATAAATAAAAATATTAATTAATTAATTAATCGATTAAAGAATTAATTAACTTAATTAACTCTGTATTAGGTTAACCTAATCATTTAGTTAACTATTTAACCATGTTTAATTAACCCGAGACTATGACGAACGGGCCCCATGTGCCAGGGTTGACCTAGTCAACCTATAGACCTGCTGACATCATGCTGATGTCACGTTGACCCAATAATTACCTTTTCTAATTAATTAAAATCTGTTAATTCCAAAATTGAATTAAAAACTTTAAATATTAATATAAAATAATCCGTAACTCGGATGGGAAAACTTTGTACATGAAAGTTTCTCAGAACGACGAGACGAATTCGGATACGCAGCCCGTTCGTCCGCCACACGTACCTAGCATAGTGAACCTGCAACATTTCACCTCCGGTTCATCTGTCCGAAAATGCGAAACACCGGGGATACTTTCCCGGATGTTATCCCCCTTCACCGGTATCACCTAATACCGCGTTAGGGCACCCCTAGCACCGTTACTTGCCTTGTCATGCATCGTTATGCATCTGTTTGCATTATATTTATTGTTTCTTCCCCCCTCTTCTTCTGCTAGACACCGAGACCGATGCCGCTGCTACCCAGTACGACTACGGTGTTGACGACCCCTCTCTCTTGCCAGAGCAACCAGGCAAGCCCCCCCTTTGATCACCAGATATCGCCTACTCTTCTCTATACTTCTTGCATTAGAATAGTGTAGCATGTTACTGCTTTCCGTTAATCCTATTCTGATGCATAGCCTGTCCTTGCTACTACTGTTGTTACCTTTACCTGCTATCCTAATGCTTAGTATAGGATGCTAGTGTTCCATCAGTGGCCCTACACTCTTGTCAGTCTGCCATGCTATCTACTGGGCCGTGATCACTTCGGTAAGTGATCATGGGCATATACTATACACTTTATACATGTTCCATTACTTGTGATACTGTTCGGAGATGGGGGCTGAAGGGGCAGGTGGCTCCATCCCGGTAGAGGTGGGCCTGGGTTCCCGACGGCCCCCGACGGTTACTTTGAGGCAGAGCGATAGTGCAGGTTGAGACCACCTAGGAGAGAGGTGGGCCTGGCCCTGGTCGATGTTCGCGGATACTTAACACGTTTAACGAGATCTTGGTATTTGATCTGAGTCTGGCTACTGGCCTATACGCACTAACCATCTACACGGGGACAGTTATGGGCACTCGACGTCGTGGTATCAGCCGAAGCACTTCGTGACGCCAGCGACTGAGCGGCGCGCGCCGGGTTGGACCGCGTAATGTGACTTCCTTTGTAATGGAGGTTGCTAGGTCTGCTCTCCGGCCGCGTACGCAACGTGCAGGTGTGCTATGGGCGATGGGCCTAGACCCCTGTGCGCTTAGGTTTAGACCGGCGTGCTGGCCTCTCTGTTGTGCCTAGGTAGGGCTGCGACGTGTTGATCTTCCGAGGCCGGGCATGACCCAGAAAAGTGTGTCCGGCCAAATGGGATCGAGCGTGTTCGTTTATGTGGTGCACCCCTGCAGGGAAGTTAATCTATTCGAATAGCCGTGATCTTCGGTAACAGGACGACTTGGAGTTGTACCTTGACCTTATGACAACTAGAACCAGATACTTAATAAAACACACCCTTCCAAGTGCCAGATCCAACCGGTGATCGCTCTCTCACAGGGCGACGAGGGGAGGATCATCGGTTAGGATTATGCTATGCGATGCTACTTGGAGGACTTCAGTCTACTCTCTTCTACATGTTGCAAGATGGAGGTGGCCAGAAGCGTAGTCTTCGACAGGATTAGCTATCCCCCTCTTATTCTGGCTTTCTGCAGTTCAGTCCACCGATATGGCCCTTTACACATTTTCCCATGCATATGTAGTGTAGCTCCTTGCTTGCGAGTACTTTGGATGAGTACTCACGGTTGCTTTCTCCCTCCTTTCCCCCTATCCCTTCTACCTGGTTGTCGCAACCAGATGTTGGAGCCCAGGAGCCAGACGCCACCTTCGACGACGACTCCTACTACACCGGTGGTGCCTACTACTACGTGCAGCCCGCTAACGGCGACCAGGAGTAGTTTAGGAGGATCCTAGGCAGGAGGCCTGCGCCTCTTTCGATCTGTATCCTAGTTTGTGCTAGCCTTCTTAAGGCAAACTTGTTTAACTTATGTCTGTACTCAGATATTGTTGCTTCCGCTGACTCGTCTATGATCGAGCTCTTGTATTCGAGCCCTCGAGGCCCCTGGCTTGTAATATGATGCTTGTATGACTTATTTTATTTGTAGAGTTGTGTTGTGATATCTTCCCGTGAGTCCCTGATCTTGATCGTACACGTTTGCGTGTATGATTAGTGTATGATTAAATCGGGGGCGTCACAAGTTGGTATCAGAGCCGACTGCCTGTAGGAATCCCCCCTTCCACACTCCTTGGTCGAAGTTGAGTCTAGACATTACAAAAACTTTTACTAACATGGCCGTGTGCCTTACGGACCCACGTCGCCATTTGGGTGGTATTAGAATCTTTTACTCCTCGATCTTTACTCCGGGATTCTGAACTCTCTTCTATTCGGGTTAAACGATTTTTTTACTAAAATCTAACTTTAGGTTCTCGAAATTACTTTCTCCCAGAGAGCCCCTTCAGTCCAGATGATCGCCGGCTGCACTAGAAGATTTCGAAGATACTCTCCGATATTCTCTCGAGACCTTGTGCCGTTGCGTTTGCAATTCCCTTCCACCGAAATATCCCTATGGATAAATACTTACACCTGTCGTGCTTACTTTTATTCCTAGTCGATCTTGTTATTACAAGATACCCCGAGAATATTTTGTGCCTACTGCCTTGCAGTTCTTTGCCACCTGATTACCCCTAAGAATAATTTCTCGCACTTTTCGAGTATCCGCTCATCCCCAGTTGTTCAGGTGTTTCACAAAAGTCTTTGAAATACTATTCAATCCTCCAAAAATCCTTAGCAACTAATGCTCTGCAAATACTTGTATGCTTATATTATGGATGCTCCCATATCACTAGCAATATTCACCAGTATCTTTTGACACCGTCATTTTGATCCTATTGATTCAACATGTGTGCGAATGCACACAATCATCTATCAACCCTTCTAAATTATCTTTCCGTCTCAGACATCCTTTTAAACATGAGCTCGTTCCCGACCAGTCGGATTGCCATCGATTGTACCCCTAAGTCTATGCAACTTATCCATCCTTAGTCAGAGCGTTTGCTTCTGATCCCTTGATTGGAAATCATAATCCTTTTGCATTTGAACTTTGAATTAGTCAGGTGTTTCTATAATCAGATCTCCTTGCATTCTTCTTCCTCTGGTTGAGTACCGATGCTCACATCATATCCCTTGTGGACCATCGGTTCCTTTGTTGGATTTTATCCGACAGTGTGCTTCATATTGAATAACCTTGTGAGCCTTTGCATGGGTATATAATGCCTTTGGTAAATTGTATCATTTGCTTTTGAACAATGCTCTACTTTCGAGCTTGTATTATTTACTCCGAAGTTTGTGGTATATGTTCCTAAGATGTCCTGATGGGTTGGACCTATGCCTTCCCTAATCCGCGTGAACCCGAAATATTACACGGATCATACTTATCTGGTATTGCACCAGGTAAAAACTTTCAACAACTAATGTCATTTTTGAAATACGAGAGGTGAATGAAAGGTTATGCATTGGAGAAGTGGGAGTCGACCTTGAACTTTGTGTTCATGCCCATGGACATGATGTAGATCTTATCGTTAAAGCTTCTCTTAAATTAAATTATTCCTTTGGTATAAGTTCATCTTATATCTGGGATCTGGCCTTTCGCAATCGTGGTTCCGACCATGTTCTCCTTTAAATACCATTTCGTGTGCAAGTTTAAGCGCTTGTCTTCTGTAGAGCAATACCCCAGTCCAACCTCTACTTTGATCTGTCATCGTGTATTACCCCCTCTGGTATCTCGAGATTATCACAGAACCACATGACTTCTTATGAGTTCTTCTTCAAGTATTATTTGACTTTCGCTGCATCATCATTTGACTTGATGTCATCGCCAACCGATTACATCTTCATGAAATCTCTCGACAAATGTGTCGTGGTCATCATCAACATCCCGAGCTCTTCCAAGTTATATATCGAATTCTTGATGAGAAATACCATCCTCGCCCCTCAATGGTTTGTGTTATCATCGACCACTTTATTGCCTTCCGTTCAACACAAACTTATTTGTGTTTTGTGTTATACCTTGAGATCCTTGCTATCCAGCATTTGTTCTTCGATACCTTGGAGTATTACCATCTTTTATGTCAAGAATGTCATGAGAATTTCACCACCTCCTAAGAATTCTTGATATAGTAATACTTCTCGCCATCTCCGTTCGTATCTTGGTCCCCATGTTGTTTCTTACCGGGATACCAGCCATTTAACTATGATGTGTGAATTCAAACTTCTAGCAACCCTATTGCTTTGAACTTAATGGTTGACAGTTCATTCTTAACTATTGGTTATTGGATCACCATTCTAACATTGATCGTGCTACCTAAGCCATATTTCGGGTGCACCTTTCAACCAATGTTTAATTGCATATGTTTCCCTCGAGCATACATCATTATAGAATTTGATCTCACAAATGTTATCTCCTTGTTCACATAATTGTGGAATCCATCTTTTTGGTAATCTCGATGAATTATCGTTGGGTCCATCAGCCACCTCCTCACCCTCTCCTTGATTTAATGATGAACTCTCGTTTCGGAACTCACTTCCATAGTTCATTTTCCAAGGATCTTACAATGTCATCTCGTCAATTTGTGTTGCATCTTTTCTTCTCAGGCATCCTGAGTCTGAGTTATCCCGACACCAATCAGATCTGCATCTCGGTCAGATATGATGGTTGGAACATATTCCCAAGAGTTATCACCTTGGTCTTTATGTGACCTGGTAATGTGATGTCGTGCCTAGCACACCTGGCCCGAGGCCCTGTTGTTATAGATTCCTTGTCAGCAAGGTTATCCATTCTTCCATGAGGAAATTGTAAGACTTATTCTACAAGTTATTCCTGATGGATCCTTTGTGTTTCCAAAGTCTGATCTTCACCTGATGACCATGTCAATGCTTTCTCGGAGCATGCCTATGGTACTTCAATTTTCAACAAGACCATTTGAAGCCCAATGCTAAATGTTTCCTGCTCAATTATCCGAACACCGATGTACGGGTAATGTCATGAAATTTCTCTCCCCTACCTGAGGAGTTTTCTACATTATATACTGTCTTGGATATCATGTTCTGCTTGTCCTTGGGAAGGATATACCCCTGGTATATGTGACAAACACATTATCCTTTCCACTGTTCTATTTGATCTGATGATCACATTTTCCTTCCATTGGTTTGTTTAAACCTCCTTGTGATCTATATTTTATAAGCAGTAATATATCCTTGCTTATGTAAACACCTCGTTGTACCACTCTGTTAGAACGACCCTGTTACTTTTGTTGATGGCATTCCGGTAACCACCGATGGACGAGAATCTTGCCTACTGGTCCTCCTCGTTCAACGAGCAGGAAAATGGTTCTCTTCGTCCCTTGCCCTTGGTACTGATGTGTTGCCGACATGACCGACAGACTATCCTCTGACATGCGTTGCTTACATGATCGTGCAAGATGTCACCGTTGTTCCTACTTTTAACCACATGGTGGGCCCATAACCCATAGTTCCACAGGATTGAAACCTGACTCTCCTGTACACCTTGTTAACAAAGTTATCCCTTGCTCTTGGTTTCGTAGGTAATTCGCGAGCCACCTTCCTACTGCTCTATTCTGGTATCAGACGCAATGCTTACTCTCGCCGCTCTGAATCCCTTTCTCACTCTGGTTCAGACTTTGAGCAGCTATCTATCCGCTTGGACCCTTTCATTGTACCTTCGTATCGTACTCTCGATGTATTTTATATGTTCAACTCGAGAGATAATCTTATGCTCATTCATGGTTAACCCTAGATTGTTTCCCTCATAAGCATGCTGTCGTAGCCGAGCTGCCCCTTACCTATTCGTAAGTATGTTGGAGTTCCCAAAGAAAAGGATGATGACTCCCTCATGATGACCTGAAGCAGAGGAAGGCATCGATGTAATGGATCGACCTCTCCGAGAGGAGCAACCAAGACCGAGAAGTCTCGATAGAATTTCGTAGCCACATCTTTCCCTTACTCCCCTCTTAAATCTCGGGACGAGATTTCTTGTAGTGGAGAAGAATTGTGACGCCCGGGGTAATTAAGCTACAGTGATCCTCTACTAATGATGCCACATCACCTCGTTTATAGTTGCTAATCTCGAGTTAGTTTGAAACCGGTTCAACTTAAATTCAAAAAAACAGGCAAACAATAAAAGTTTTCAAATATTAAAACTAAAATGTTCTGAGTGAACCAAATATTGCATAGATGATAATGGTGGAAAAACCACACATTTACAAAATGTTTAAATACTATGAGATGAATAAAACAGTAGCAAAAATGATTATTTAAATACCTTTTTTTATTTAATAAAATGTCAAACTAAGTTAATTGGGGTCTAGACTTTTTGTGACTATGGGCTAAGTTGTAATACTAATTTAGATACTAAGTGTATATTTTACTAAAATAGAATGCAACTAAAATAAAGCAAGAAAGAATAACTAAAAGGAAAAGACAAAACAACAAAAGAAGAAAAAAAAGAGAAACCCCCCTGCCCCCTGGGTCTCGGCCCAGCTGGCCATTGGGCTTGCCAGGCCGGCCCAGCCGGCGCCCCACTCCCCTCCTCCATATCCCCCCACCCCGATCGAACCCTAGGGCAACCCCCCCCCCCCACTTCCCCCATCGATCCAGATCTGGATCGGTATCATCCCCGTTGCCCCGCACGAACCCCCCACTCCTCCCGCACGAACCCGCCCACTCCTTCTGACCGAGACACCCACCCTCTCCCGTTCTCCGCCATCGCTCGCCTCCTCAACCTCCCTCTTGTGTGGATCCGGTCGGGGGCAATCGACGCCCCCGAAGCCCTGCGCCGACGCCAGACCACCCCCGCCGGAGCCACCCCGCCACCCGCCGTCGTCGACGCCGCCTCCCCGTCTACATCGCTCGTCCCCATCCTCCTCCTCGCCCCGTGCCGAGGCCGTCATTCCTGCGCCGCGCCCTCGACCCCGTCGCCCCGCCGCACTCGTCGCCGGCAACCCGGACGCCGCCCCTTCCTCGTCCTCCTCCTCGAGCATGCCTTGCTCAACTACAGGGCTATGTGAGCCCCCTTCCCTTCCCCTCTTCCTCCCTGGCAGACCCGCCGTCGTGCTTGTTGCCGCTGCTGTAGTGCTTCTCTATCTCAGGCAAGCACACCACGGTGCTTCTGGCATCGCGTGGGAGCTACCTAGCCCTTCGGTGCTTTGCGTGCGTGCTCCTCGCACCGGCCCCCTCGAGTTCTTGCTTCGGCCGCCGCCTCGCACCGTCCTGCTGCCTTCGCTCCCCCCTGCTCGCCTTGCCGCGCTGACCCTTGCGCCGTCCCCTTGCCCTGCACGCCCCGCTCTCCCACCACCCACCGCTGGGTGCAACTCGGGCCAGCCGGCTCCCCGCGCCCGCTGGTCGCAGCCAGATGCACCCCGCCTCGCGCGCCCCTGGGTGAGCGCCGTGGCGGGCGCCCACGCGCCGCATCCACCGCCCGGTGCCCGCTAAGGCCCCCAGGGCCCTATGACAAAGGGACCCCACCCCTGGAACGTAAAAAAAATAGATATAAAAAAAGAGAGTTTAAAAAATTAATAAATAAAAATATTAATTAATTAATTAATTAATCGATTAAATAATTAATTAACTTAATTAACTCTGTATTAGGTTAACCTAATCATTTAGTGAACTATTTAACCATGTTTAATTAACCCGAGACTATGACAAACGGGCCCCATGTGCCAGGGTTGACCTAGTCAACCTGTAGACCTGCTGACATCATGCTGATGTCACGTTGACCCAATAATTACCTTTTCTAATTAATTAAAATCTGTTAATTCCAAAATTGAATTAAAAACTTTAAATATTAATATAAAATAATCCGTAACTCGGATGGGAAAACTTTGTACATGAAAGTTGCTCAGAACGACGAGACGAATTCGGACACGCAGCCCGTTCGTCCGCCACGCGTCCCTAGCATAGTGAACCTGCAACATTTCACCTCCGGTTCATCTGTCCGAAAATGCGAAACACCAGGGATACTTTCCCGGATGTTATCCCCCTTCACCGGTATCACCTAATACCGCGTTAGGGCACCCCTAGCACCGTTACTTGCCTTGTCATGCATCGTTATGCATCTGTTTGCATTATATTTATTGTTTCTTCCCCCCTCTTCTTCCGCTAGACACCGAGACCGACGCCACTGCTACCCAGTACGACTACAGTGTTGACGACCCCTCTCTCTTGCCAGAGCAACCAGGCAAGCCCCCCCCCCTTTGATCACCAGATATCGCCTACTCTTCTCTATACTGCTTGCATTAGAATAGTGTAGCATGTTACTGCTTTCCGTTAATCCTATTCTGATGCATAGCCTGTCCTTGCTACTACTGTTGTTACCTTTACCTGCTATCCTAATGCTTAGTATAGGATGCTAGTGTTCCATCAGTGGCCCTACACTCTTGTCAGTCTGCCATGCTATCTACTGGGCCGTGATCACTTCGGTAAGTGATCATGGGCATATACTATACACTTTATACATGTTCCATTACTTGTGATACTGTTCGGAGATGGGGGCTGAAGGGGCAGGTGGCTCCATCCCGGTAGAGGTGGGCCTGGGTTCCCGACGGCCCCCGACGGTTACTTTGAGGCAGAGCGACAGGGCAGGTTGAGACCACCTAGGAGAGAGGTGGGCCTGGCCCTGGTCGATGTTCGCGGATACTTAACACGTTTAACGAGATCTTGGTATTTGATCTGAGTCTGGCTACTAGCCTATACGCACTAACCATCTATGCGGGGACAGTTATGGGCACTCGACGTCGTGGTATCAGCCGAAGCACTTCATGACGCCAGCGATTGAGCGGCACGCGCCGGGTTGGACCGCGTAACGTGACTTCCTTTGTAATGGAGGTTGCTAGGTCTTCTCTCCGGCCGCGTACGCAACGTGCAGGTGTGCTATGGGCGATGGGCCCAGACTCCTGTGCGCTTAGGTTTAGACCGGCATGCTGGCCTCTCTGTTGTGCCTAGGTAGGGCTGCGACGTGTTGATCTTCCGAGGCCGGGCATGACCCAGAAAAGTGTGTCCGGCCAAATGGGATCGAGCGTGTTGGGTTATGTGGTGCACCCCTATAGGGAAGTTAATCTATTCGAATAGCCGTGATCTTCGGTAACAGGACGACTTGGAGTTGTACCTTGACCTTATGACAACTAGAACCAGATACTTAATAAAACACACCCTTCCAAGTGCCAAATACAACCGGTGATCGCTCTCTCACAGGGCGACGAGGGGAGGATCATCGGTTAGGATTATGCTATGCGATGCTACTTGGAGGACTTCAGTCTACTCTCTTCTACATGTTGCAAGATGGAGGTGGCCAGAAGCGTAGTCTTCGACAGGATTAGCTATCCCCCTCTTATTCTGGCTTTCTGCAGTTCAGTCCACCGATATGGCCCTTTACACATTTGCCCATGCATATGTAGTGTAGCTCCTTTCTTGCGAGTACTTTGGATGAGTGCTCACGGTTGCTTTCTCCCTCCTTTCCCCCTATCCCTTCTACCTGGTTGTCGCAACCAGATGTTGGAGCCCAGGAGCCAGACGCCACCTTCGACGACGACTCCTACTACACCGGTGGTGCCTACTACTACGTGCAGCCCGCTGACGGCGACCAGGAGTAGTTTAGGAGGATCCCAGGCAGGAGGCCTACGCCTCTTTCGATCTGTATCCTAGTTTGTGCTAGCCTTCTTAAGGCAAACTTGTTTAACTTATGTCTGTACTCAGATATTGTTGCTTCCGCTGACTCGTCTATGATCGAGCTCTTGTATTCGAGCCCTCGAGGCCCCTGGCTTGTCATATGATGCTTGTATGACTTATTTTATTTGTAGAGTTGTGTTGTGATATCTTCCCGTGAGTCCCTGATCTTGATCGTACACGTTTGCGTGTATGCTTAGTGTACGATTAAATCGGGGGCGTCACATACCTCCATCGAGAGGGCCCGAACCTGGGTAAAACAAAGTGTCCCCTGTCTCCTGTTACCATCCAGCCTAGATGCACAGTTCGGGACCCCCTACCCGAGATCCGCCGGTTTTTACACCGACATTGGTGCTTTCATTGAGAGTTCCTCTGTGTCGTCGCTTTTAGGCCCGATGGCTCCTTCGATCATCAACAACGACACAGTCCAGGGTGAGACTTTTCTCCCCGAACAGATCTTCGTCTTCAGCGGCTTTGCACTGTGGGCCAATCCGCTTGGCCACCTTGAGCAGATCGAAAGCTACGCCCCTGGCCATCAGGTCAGGTTTGGAAGCCTAAACTACACGACTGACATCCGCGGGGACTCGTGAAGGAAATATGCCCTAGAGGCAATAATAAAGTTATTATTTATTTCCTTATAATCATGATAAATGTTTATTATTCATGCTAGAATTGTATTAACCAGAAACATAATACATATGTGTGAATACATAGACAAACAAAGTGTCACTAGTATGCCTCTACTTGACTAGCTCGTTAATCAAAGATGGTTATGTTTCCTAACCATGAACAATGAGTTGTTATTTGATTAACGAGGTCACATCATTAGTTGAATGATCTGATTGACATGACCCATTCCATTAGCTTAGCACCCGATCGTTTAGTATGTTGCTATTGCTTTCTTCATGACTTATACATGTTCCTATAACTATGAGATTATGCAACTCCCGTTTATCGGAGGAACACTTTGGGTACTACCAAATGTCACAACGTAACTGGGTGATTATAAAGGAGTACTACAGGTGTCTCCAATGGTACATGTTGGGTTGGCGTATTTCGAGATTAGGTTTTGTCACTCCGATTGTCGGAGAGGTATCTCTGGGGCCCTCTCGGTAATACACATCACATAAGCCTTGCAAGCATTGTAACTAAGATGTTAGTTGTGAGATGATGTATTACGGAACGAGTAAAGAGACTTGCCGGTAACGAGATTGAACTAGGTATTGGATACCGATGATCGAATCTCGGGCAAGTAACATACCAATGACAAAGGGAACAACGTATGTTGTTATGCGGTCTGACCGATAAAGATCTTCATAGAATATGTAGGAGCCAATATGGGCATCCAGGCCCCGCTATTGGTTATTGACCGGAGACGTGTCTCAGTCATGTCTACATTGTTCTCAAACCCGTAGGGTCCGCACGCTTAAGGTTACGATGACAGTTATATTATGAGTTTATGCATTTTGATGTACCGAAGGTTGTTCGGAGTCCCGGATGTGATCATGGACATGACGAGGAGTCTCGAAATGGCCGAGACGTAAAGATTGATATATTGGAAGCCTATGTTTGGATATTGGAAGTGTTCCGGGTGAAATCGGGATTTTACCGGAGTACCGGGAGGTTACCGGAACCCCCCGGGAGCCATATGGGCCTTAATGGGCTTTAGTGGAAAGGAGAAAGGAGCAGCCCAAGGTGGCTGCGCACCTCCCCCCTCCCCTAGTCCTATTAGGACTAGGAGAAGGTGGCCGGCCCCCCTCTCCCTCTTTCCCCCTCGGGGAATCCTAGTCCAACTAGGATTGGGGGGGGGGAGTCCTACTCCCGGAAGGAGTAGGACTCCTCCTGCGCCCTCCTCCTGGCCGGCGCCCCCTCCCCCTTGGCTCCTTTATATACTGAGGCAGAGGCACCCAAGAAACACACAAGTTGATCCACGTGATCTATTCCTTAGCCGTGTGCGGTGCCCCTAGCCACCATAGTCCTCGATAATACTGTAGCGGAGTTTAGGCGAAGCCCTGCTACTGTAGTGCATCAAGATCGTCACCACGCCGTCGTGCTGACGGAACTCTTCCCCAACACTTTGCTGGATCGGAGTCCGGGGATTGTCATCGAGCTGAACGTGTGCTCGAACTCGGAGGTGCCGTAGTTTCGGTGCTTGATCGGTTGGATCGTGAAGACGTACGACTACTTCCTCTACGTCGTGTCAGCGCTTCCGCAGTCGGTCTGTGTTGGGTACGTAGACAACACTCTCCCCTCTCGTTGCTATGCATCACATGATCTTGCGTGTGCGTAGGAATTTTTTTGAAATTACTACGAAATCCAACAACTCGATCTTCGACGGATTCGAGCCACAGCCAAGCGCGCCGCACTGTCTCGATGGGCATGATATAGCTCTGCCACCGAACAGCGCCTGGGAGGCCGCACACGTATCGGTTCCGACCATTGATTTGGAGCCTACTGCAGCAATCGAGGATCAGCGGTTGGACGCTGCCTCAGGGGCTGCGATCTCAGAGGCGATCGAGCCGAACTCCAGCCCCGCACTCCGCACGTCCCGTGACTCCGAGGAGCCGGATTCCTCTCCGAGCTCCAAGCCCCCCGCGTCCCTGCCAATCGAATCCGATTGGGCGCCGATCATGGAGTTCACCGCCGCAGACATCTTTTAGCACTCGCCCTTCGGCGACATCCTGAATTCTCTAAAGTCTCTCTCTTTATCAGGAGAGCCCTGGCCGGACTACGGTCAGCATGGTTGGGATACAGATGACGAAGAAATTCAAAGCCCACCCACCACCCACTTCGTAGCCACTGTCGACGACTTAACCGACACGCTGGACTTCGACTCCGAAGACATCGACGGCATGGACGACGATGTAGGCATGGACGACGATGTAGGAGACGAACAAGAACCAGCACCTGTAGGGTGCTGGAAGGCCACCTCGTCATATGACATATATATGGTGGATACTCCAAAAGATGGAGATCGCGATGGAACAGTGGGGGATGACGCCCCCAAGAAACTGCCAAAGCGCCGGCGTCAGCGGCGCCGCTCTAAATCCCGCCAAAGCAAAAACGGTGATTCCGGCACGGGAGATAATACTACCCCGGATAG
This sequence comes from Triticum urartu, assembly GCF_003073215.2. Taxonomy (NCBI): domain Eukaryota; kingdom Viridiplantae; phylum Streptophyta; class Magnoliopsida; order Poales; family Poaceae; genus Triticum; species Triticum urartu. The sequence continues at coordinate 200,117,020 of NC_053027.1, read as the reverse complement.
CGCCGAAGAACACCCACCTCAGCAGAATTCGGCACAGGAAGATGGAGAAGCCAGCCCTCATGAGAGAGCGGCAGACCGAGAGGTCGAGGATGATAACTATATGCCTCCCTCCGAAGACAAGGTAAGCCTCGATGATGACGAATTTTGTCATACCATCAGACCCCGCCGAACAGGAGCGTTTTAAATGCAGGCTTTTAGCCACGGCAAGCAGCCTCAAGAAAGAGCAGCAACAGCTTAGAGCTGCCCAAGAATTGCTAGCTGACAGATGGACTGAAGACCTTGCGGCCGAAGAGTATGAACTCGAACGCCCCTCCAAGAGTTACCCGAAGCGCAGGCTGCTACCCCAATCAAAAGAGGAAGCACCTACATCACCAGCGCATGACATGGCAGACCTGCCACCTCGCGGCCGTGACAGAGAGGCCTGTCGGCCCTCCACCCAAGCCATGCCCCAACGCCGCTCAACTAAGGCACGGGAAAATGCGCCCGACCTGCGAGACATACTGGAGGATAAGGCAAGACAAACAAGATCGATCTACGGATTGCGCAGGCGCCCTACGGCACGTGACAATGATCTTCACTCCGGATACAACAAATCCGGCCGGGCCGAACACAACAGACATAGCTCTTCCGAACTGCGTCGTGATATAGCCCAGTACAGAGGCGCCGCACACCCGCTATGCTTCACGAATGAAGTAATGGATCATAAAATCCCAGAGGGTTTCAAACCCGTAAACATCAAATCATATGATGGCACAACAGACCCGGCGGTATGGATCGAGGATTATCTCCTTCACATCCACATGGCACACGGCGATGATCTACACGCCATCAAATACCTCCCGCTCAAACTTAAAGGACCGGCCCGACATTGGCTTAACAGCTTGCTAGCAGACTCAATCTGTTCTTGGGAGGACCTGGAAGCCGCATTCCTCGACAACTTCCAGGGCACTTACGTGCGACCGCCGGATGCCGATGACTTAAGCCACATAATTCAGCGGCCAGAAGAATCGGCCAGACAATTCTGGACACGATTCCTAACAAAGAAAAACTAGATAGTCGACTGCCCGGACGTAGAGGCCCTAGCAGCCTTCAAGCATAACATCTGTGACGAGTGGCTTGCCCGGCACCTGGGACAGGAAAAGCCGAAATCCATGGCAGCCCTCACGACACTCATGACCCGCTTTTGCGCGGGAGAAGACAGCTGGCTAGCTCGCAGAACAACTTATCAAAGAACCCTGGTAATTCGGACACCAAGGACAAAAGTGGCAGGACACGTCGGAATAAGCAAAAGCGCCGCGTCAACAGCGACAACAATGAAGACACGGCAGTCAATGACGGATTCAAAGGCTATAAATCCGGTCAGCGGAAAAAGCCATACAAAAAGAATACTCAAGGCCCGTCCAGGTTGGACTGAATACTCGATCGCTTGTGCCAGATATATGGCACCCCCGAAAGGCCAGCCAATCACACTAACAGGGATTGTTGGGTGTTCAAGCAGGCAGGCAAGTTAAGGGCCGAAAACAGAGACAAGGGGCTGCACAGCGATGACGAGGAGCCCAAGCCGCCGAACAACAATGGACAGAAGGGTTTTCCCCCACAAGTGCGGACAGTGAACATGATATACGCAACCCACATTCCCAAGCGGGAGCGGAAGCGTGCGCTACAGGACATATACGCGATGGAGCCCGTCACCCCAAAGTTCAACCCATTGTCCTCCTGCCCGATCACTTTTGATCGAAGGGACCATCCCACTAGCATTCGTCATGGCGGCTTCACCGCATTGGTTCTCGACCCAATCATCGACGGATTTCACCTCACAAGAGTCCTCATGGACGGCGGCAGTAGCCTGAACCTGCTTTATCAGGATACAGTGCGGAAAATGGGCATAGTTCCCTCAAGGATTAAGCCCACAAGAACGACCTTTAAAGGCGTCATACCAGGTGTAGAAGCCAACTGTACAGGCTCAGTAACACTTGACGTGGTCTTCGGATCCCCGAACAATTTCCGAAGCGAAGAGTTAATCTTCGATATAGTCCCGTTTTGCAGTGGCTATCACGCCCTGCTCGGACGAACCGCATTCGCAAAGTTCAATGCGGTGCCGCACTACGCATATCTCAAGCTCAAGATGCCAGGCCCTCGAGGAGTAATTACGGTCAACGGAAACACCAAACGCTCCCTCCGTACGGAGGAGCATACGACGGCTCTCGCAGCAGAGGTACAAAGTAGCCTTCTCAGGTAATCCTCTAGTCCGGCCATTAAAAAGCCAGACACTGCCAAGCGCGCCCGGAGTAACCTACAGCAGGACCGCCTGGCACACTCTAAGCAAGCGTAGCAATACGGCCCCAACCCCAGCTCTCGCGACATAGCGAAACCAGTACCTCGTGTACATAACTACGTCCTAGAAATACCATGGGCACAGGGGAAGGGGCAAAATAACGGCACGCCCAAAATACGGCTTAAAACGTACTAGGGGCTGCCGGATTCTTTTTATTATTATTTTTTCTTACTTTCAGGACTCCATACTTCGGACGACCTGTTCGGCAATTCGACTGCCGCACAAACGATGCAAGATCCAAGGAGGCAGACAAGCCATGCCGCATTATGGAACTCCCAGGTGGCCTCTGTCACGAGCGGTATACCTGTTTTAAATACAATTCCGCGGCCTGCCCCTGGTCAGGACATACTGAATAGTCCAATATCTTTTGCTTACCGCACTATTTGTATCGTTCGGCTTTGATAAATAGCCTCTCTATAAACAATACATAGCTTTTTGTCTATTTTTTGCATTATAATCTCTTTTATATATGTTCATTAATGACATGTTGCACCCGTACACTGTGGTACGGCAAGTACGCTAGGGGCTTCAGTACCCTTTAACATGGTGTGAGAAGTCCGTACACTTTCACAAGTGCGGCACCCCGAACTTATAGCACTATATGCATCGGCTCCGAATCATGATTTGGGTCAATAGTTGGGTTTGCCCGGCTCCTATGTTTTGGTGCCTTACGTTCCGCTATATCGGCTAAGGTAGCACTAGGAGAACCACTGCGATTGTGCCCCGGTTGAGCTGGGTTAAGCACCTCAGTGGAGAAAGCTAAAACTGACTGTCATGATGAGGCGAGAGACCGGTCGCTGTTCGAGAGGTTTTTCGAGTCCCTAAAGACTTATGCCGCTTCGAGCGAGGAGCTGGATAACCCCAGCCAAGGCGTGGATAGCGCCCCGAACTCGGTCTTCCGAACTAGGGGCTTCGCCGAAATTTAAAATTATAAAGTTCTATGGCTAAGTGAGAGTGTTCAAGCATTATAGTCCGATTGCCTAGTTCGTTGTGCTGAGCGCCTCCCTCGAAGGACCCAAACATGGGAAAAAGAGCGCACATGTTTATCACCGAACACCCCAGCACTAGTGGCATGGGGGCAGAAGCCGACGACTGGCCATCTCTCAATTTTTGATAAATGGCCGCACAGAAAATAATATTTTAAATTCAATAAGCATTGCTTAGCGCATATGAACAAGTTTTCAGCGCACAGGATAAAATCGAGCGAGTTCATTCAAAAATTACATCCTTGGTACACTCATCCGCTACAAGGCGGGCACCCGCAAGAACATCCTTATAGTAGTTCTCGGGCTTGCGATGCTCCTTCCCCGGCGGCGGCCCGTCCCTAACAAGCTTCTCACCGTCCAGCTTACCCCAGTGCACCTTTCCACGGGCAAGGGCCCTACGGGCACCTTCGACGCATACAGAGCGCTTGATGACCTCGAGCCTTGGACAGGCCTCCACCAGCCGTCGCACCAGCCCGAAGTAGCTCCCAGGAGGGCCTCTCCGGGCCACAGCCGAACTATGAAGCCCTTCATGGCCTGTTCGGCCGCCTTGTGGAGCTCGACCAGCTGTTTCAACTGGTCGCTCAAGGGCACAGGGTGTCCGGCCTCAGCATACTGAGACCAGAACACCTTCTCCGTCGAGCTGCCCTCTTCATCTCGGTAGAATGCGGCGGCGTCAGATACGCTGCGGGGAAGATCTGCGAATGCCCCTGGAGAGCTCGGGATTCGGGTAAGTAACAAGTAGTTTACTTTTATATTTCTGCTTTGCATGAAGAATGCCTTACCCGCTGCTATCTTTTTCACCTCCTCCAACTCTTGGAGGGCCTTTTGGGCTTCGGCCTTGGCAGACTTGGCAGTCTCAAGGGCCGTCACGAGCTCGGACGCTTGGGTCTTTGACTCAAGCTCCAAACTTTCATGTTTTTTAATGAGAGCCTGAAGCTCTTGCTGCACCTCGTCGACCTGAGCCCCAAGTTTCTCTCGCTCGGTGAGCTCCGTGGCCGTTTTCTTTTCGGCCTCAGACAGCGCCTGCTTGAGGGTCGCCACCTCAGTCGTGGCCCCTACAATAAGTAGTACAATCCTGTTATTTTTTGCAATCATGCCTCTCTATAGGCACCTTTTTCTGTAAGGTATTTCTTACCTTCTTTCTCCTCGAGCTGCCGCTTGGCAAGGCCGAGCTCTTGCTCGGTCCGCTCGAGGTCCTGCTTTAGGACACCCACCTCCGCAGTCAGTGCGGCGGTGGATAGCAGCGAAGCCTACATACGCATATTGACTCTTTATTGTTAGACTCCTGTGATATTTAATAGATCCTCTATTCGGCTTTTCTTTCTGAACGCCAAACAGAGCATCAGGGGCTAATGTCTATGCGGTAATACTTTTACATATTTTTTACTTACCTCGAAGCCTATTAGGAGGCTAGCCCATCTGTCTGTGGATGGAAAGCTGTACTAAACTCCAGCCTGGTGCCCAAGGATTCATGCAACTGACGCCAAAATTTAGATGTGAACTGAGTACCTCTATAAGACACTACCTTCCTTGGAACTCCATGCAGACAAACAATCTTAGACATATAAATCTTTGCTAGCTGAGCACTGGTATAAGTAGTCTTTACCGGGATGAAGTGAGCAACTTTAGTCAAACGATCAACAACTACCCAAATAGAATCATAACATGATCGAGTCCTGGGTAAACCTATAATGAAATCCATACCAATCTCATCCCACTTCCAATCAAGTATAGGCAATGGCTGTAACAAACGTGCTGGTCTCTGATGTTCCGCCTTAACTCTTTGGCACACATCACATGTTGCAATATACCCAGCAATTTCCCTCTTTAGGCTAGGCCACCAAAATCTTTCCCTGAAATCCAAATACATCTTAGTATTACCTGGGTGAATAGAATAAGGTGAATCATGCGCCTCCTGAAGAATAAACCTCCTGATATCTGCATCTTGAGGTACACAAATACGCTTCTCAAACCATATGGCTCCATGTTCATCCTCATGGAAACCTTCTGCCTTACCTTTAACCATATTCTCCTTTATCTCAGCAATCTCCTTATCATTCTTTTCAGCTTCTCTGATCCTATCAAGCAAAGTAGGCTTTACCTCAAGTGTTGCTAAATATCCCTTAGGAACCATCTCCAACCTGAGATTACTGAACTGTTCATATAACTCGGGTGGCATATTATCAATGTTAATTGCATTAGCATGTCTCCTACGACTCAATGCATCAGCAACGACATTAGCCTTACCAGGATGATACTGCACATTCAAATCATAATCCTTAATAAGCTCCAACCATCTCCTCTGCCTGAGGTTTAAAACCTTCTGAGTAAAAATATACTTTAAGCTCTTATGATCAGTAAATATATCACAATGATTACCAATAAGATATTGCCTCCAAGTTTTCAATGCATGCACAACTGAGGCTAACTCTAAATCATGTGTAGGATAATTATGCTCATGATTCTTAAGCTGGCGTGAAGCATAAGAAACAACTTTACCTTCCTGCATCAAAACACTCCCAAGTCCTTGACGAGAAGCATCACTATATACCTGGAAGTCCTTATGTATATCCGGCAGAGTTAAGACTGGTGCTGTAACCAAACGCTGCTTCAATTCATGAAAGCTGGCTTCACATTCGTTAGTCCAAACAAACTTCTTCTCCTTCTTCAATAATTCAGTCATAGGCTTTGAAATCTTGGAAAAGTTCTCAATAAACCTCCTGTAATAACCTGCAAGGCCCAAAAAGCTGCGGATCTCTCCAACTATCGTGGGTGTCTCCCACTCTGTAACTGCAGCAACTTAGATGGATCAACTGCAACTCCATTACCTAACACAACATGTCCAAGGAATGCAACCTCATCCAGCCAAAACTCACATTTGCTGAACTTGGCATACAACTGATGTTCCCTCAATTTCTCCAATACCAAACGCAAATGCACCTCATGCTCTTGCTTATTCTTGGAGAACACCAATATATCATCAATGAAAACAACCACAAATTTATCCAAGAATTCCATAAACACCTTGTTCATCATATTGATGAAGTATGCAGGGGCGTTAGTCAATCAAAATGACATAACAGTATATTCATACAACCCATACCTCGTAGTAAAAGCAATCTTTGGAATATCTTTCTCATGAATCTCCAATTGATGATAACCAGAACGAAGGTCAATCTTAGAAAACACAGTAGCTCCCTCCAACTGGTCAAATAGATCATTTATCATAGGCAAAGGATATTTATTCTTAATGGTTACCTCATTCAGAGAACGATAATCAACACACATCCTCAAGGTCCCATCCTTCTTCTCCACAAACAAAACTGGGGCTCCCCAAGGTGATGAACTTGGGCGAATAAATCCTTGTGCCTGCAATTCTCTTATCTGCTTCTTCAATTCCTCCAACTCTTGAGAAGGCATTCTATATGGTCTCTTTGCAATAGGTCCAGTGCCTGGTATTAAATCAATTAGAAACTCAATATCTCTATCTTGTGGCATACCTGGCAACTCCTCTGGAAACACATCTGGATAATCTCTCACAAATGGCACCTCTTCCAGGCTACCCCCCTTAAGAGAGTTCACCTGCACCTGATTAGGCTTATACTTACACACATATTTGATCCTCTTCCCTCATGGTGCACCGAGAGTAATAGATCGACTGGCACAGTCAATGTGACATTTATATAACTGCAACCAATCCATACCCAAAATAACATCCAGACCTTGTGACTTCAATATAATCAAATCCGTAGGAAAATCATGCTTTCCAATAGACAAAGTCATCTCAGCTCCTGGGGAACTCACTCTAATAGGCATACTAAGTGTTTTGGTTGGCAATCCATGTTTATCAACAAATACCCTCGAAATAAATGAATGCGATGCACCAGTATAAAAAAGAACAAGTGCAGGTACTAAATTAATCTAGAACTTACCAATCACTGCATCAGGTTCATTGTAAACCTCCTCCACATTAACATGATTTACATGACCCTTTTGGAAGGGGTTTGGCTTGTTGACTCCTGTAGTATTGCGTCTAGTATCACACCTTGGCGGCATCTGGTGGGCAAGCATAGATGAGTTATAGATATAATAGGGCCAAAAGCTATGTATATATAAATATATTCTACCCATATGCATAATATGATCAAGCCAACAAAACACAACAACGAATAACACCAACAAACAAACAAACAAAGAACAAACAACAAACAATATGATAATATTATATATATAGTCAAATAATTTCGACACTAAGCAATTTAACAAACAACTACCAATCAAGCAAACAATCTAGTATCTTCATACCACGAAAGTGGGCATAATCAGATACGCTAACACGATAACGTTGCAATATAAAACAAACATGAATGGTGGTCTCAGCACTAGCTCCTACTTAATTAACTGGTCAAGATAACTTGAGGGGGTTAACTAATAAACAACAAGAAGTATAGCTGGTTTATAAAATAATTTTCACTCCTATGGCTTTTCTAATCCATTTTCTAGGGTCACATGCTACAGTCAACACACTGCTCTGATACCATCTGTAACGACCAAACCTCGAAGGATTTGAGTCTCTGTGCTTACCGTGCTAGTCCCTGGATCGAACTCGCTAGCACACACAGTATAGATGAATACCAGAATAGCAAGTGCATCATTTATTACATCGTATGATCCAGAATATATAAAATAAAACAATCTGCATAGCACTTGGCTAGCTTTATTCAATCAAACAGCGGAAAGTAGCAGAAAATAACGATGAGTCCCATCATAGCCCACTGGCGATGCTGAGTGCAAACTCGCGACCCTAACGGTACCTTACTCTTCATCAGAATATCCTGCAACATGAGACGTTGCAGCCATATAGGTCAATACTTGGAATGTATTGGCAAGTAACACAGGAGTAATAATAAATCAGACCTACATGTATATGCATAGTACAACAAAGGAAGGCTTGAGGGTTTATTTTGCGGAAAGCTGATTTTGTCCTTATAACTACCTAATAGTCAATTTTTTATTTAGTTCTTTTATTACTACAATTAAATGCACAAGGTTGAGTTGGCAAAATCAACTCCAACCTACCCTTTTATTAAGTTGCCGAACAAATTTATTAAGTGTCACATCTGTCAAGATCATCCAACAACTATAATGTCATAGTGGCTCAAATTTACCCATAACCGGGGGCACGGCTAATCATGATTAGTTTTAATACTCTACAGAGTTTTGTACGCTTTACCCACTGGACCCAATCCGAAGATTGAGACGAAGTCTTTCAGAAGAGGTTCCCTTAACCACCTGACGGCCACATCCCACCTACATATGCTACATCTGTCGACACTGTCTGGGCCAGGGTTCCAACAACTGATCAACTAAGCCAGAGCCCATATAGCCAGTGGCCGCACATGGAAGCTACTAGTCACTAAGTCTGTCTGATCTTTTTGAACCTGGGCGGCATTCCACTTAGGGTGCACTCTCATGAGCGCATGGCCTTAGAAAAGGTGCAAGACCCCATGATGCCTTCCCTCAACACCAAGCAATACCACTTCCGCCCAGAGGTGAGTTAAATCCTGAGTTACTACTCAATTCGTTAAATATATATAATCCTCACATAAACTCAATGAATACACGAACCACCCCCGTCTACAAAGCATAGCAACCTACCACTACCACGACTTGCAAAGACGGGAAGATAGCTCATCAGCATAGCAAAAATAATATAGTATTCCTATACATGCATATATTCATAGTGTGATATAACTACATGCATAGAAAACAATAGGTAAAGGATGATCAACATGTAACTTGCCTTGGTTCTGGTTTAAAAAAGGAAGGCCACTGCCGCTCTACACTCCTGGACATATAGCATAAAGGCCGTCTGCAAACCCTAAGGTCCTGGGACAGATCTACACGTTTCATCACAATTCACACACTCAAGCACCTGCGAGAGCGAGAGGAACCAAAAGCATAACCAACAAAGAGGCAGAAAAGAACACAGTTACCTTAAATAACTCTTGAGACACAACTAAAAGGAGCGTTACCAGCACTCTACAAAAGCATTCGTCACGAGTCACACAAGCAAAGAGGAATCATCACGATATCGCGGATAAACTCGTGTTTGAGATGGTTGGGCTACTCCCAGCCGGACCCACTCCGGGACGCAGATTTCAATTTCATTACAAGGACAAGTTCCTAAATTTGAAGCAGACAATAAGTTACTGGTATAAATGGTTCCTGAGTTTGATGTGAGATATAGGAGGAAACAATTACCTAAGATGGAGCTATATGCACATACAAGATGAATAGCTAGTTGAGTATAAGGGAATGAAATCCCTGAACACATACACACAAAATGAAAAGCAAGATCTTCTCGCTGCCACAGTTTATATCACGCGTTACTCCTCGGGATGCGGAGATATCCCACATACGAGGTCTCAAAAAGCCCGTATCAATCCTCCTGTGGTCAGAGTGGTCTCATGTAGTTGAAGCTGACAGACGTAATGGCACAGTGTCGTTGATTGGCCGGGATGTCAGCGTGTGCCGTCACTAGCAACAACAACAGCAGAGATAATCGAACGTGGGTGTATACTCAGGTCGAGTTTGGCAGGCGCGCTCCATCCGTGTCTCCGCGATAGGACAGGGTTGAATCGAGATCGGTTGTGGCGACAGATACGATGGCCGAGCCGAGTGATGTGGTGACTAGCGTCAGAGACATAACAGTGCGATGGTGGTACTGCTGCCGGACGGTAGCGGTAATAAGAAGAGCGCTTGAAGTGCTGGATTGTTGCCACACTCTCACACGTTGCCTGGCAGTTCGTAATTGGTCAGAATCAAGAGACTTATACCTCAACAACATAATTCGACTATTAGGGCTAGTTATAAGGACAAAATCAGGCCCCCGTTGCTTGTTCTTTTTTTTTTTTTTCCGGCACGTATATTAGTGATAGTTCAGTATCCATATGGTGGTCTGTGGTATTACTATGCGAGAGAAGTAGAGAGAGAGATATAGAGAGGAGCGAGATGGCTCTTGGATTGGTATTTGACTCCTTACGGCGCTGCTGCGTTTTCGTCCAAGCAAGAATGTCAGGAAGGTGCGGCGTTGAGAGGAGGGTCGAGGGGAGTGAACGGTGTGGCCGGTGGTGTCCTTACGGCGGTGGAATCCTCCGGCGAAGACGGCGGACAGCGGAGCTCCGGTGCGAGATCCAAAACACTCCAGCGGCTTCGTGTGGTCGAAGGAGGACGATGGGAGGCTGCGGTCGGGTTCCCCTAGGGTTTAGCTCGCGCGTGGCGTCTCCAGGGTGCTCAGGGTGGACCAGGGCATCGGGTCGATCCGGCTCGGCCGGTCGCGTGTACGGTGCGTCCAGTCCGGCTCGGGGAAGGAGACGATCAGGGGCGCGGTGCGGGTCGGGCGAGCGGGTGCGGCGCGTACCGCTTCGATGCGGTGCGGCTGTGCGTACCGCTTCGCGACTGCGAGCGAGCGGGCTGCGGGGCTGGCGGTTGGTTGGGCCATGGTGCGCAACTGGGCCGGCTGGGCTGCAGCGCTGCGGCGCTGCGCTGTTTTTTAAAACAACAATAGAAAACAAAATAAATAAAATAAAATACACAATATAAATTCTAAATAAAAAAATACCTAGACACACAGTAAAAATAGCTCTACAACTATAAACTACAGGAACACTAGTTCCAACACTAATGCAATTTTTGTAAAATAATTTTAATGCAATAGTCCAGTCAAAGCAATAAAACAATCAAATAAAATATTTTGAATATTGCAAAAATTACCAGAACATACTAGATGAACTGGAAATAATATTCTGCACATTATGAACATTTCTTAAAATAGGGGAGAAGTCATGTTATCTCCACTCCAAATAAATTGCCTTTTGATGCATAATGATTCGAATATTGCAGAAAGACAAATAATGCAATAAAAATATGATATGCATATGAATGATCTAATAACATCCTAATTTAGGAAAATTGGGATGTTAAGGTTGGTTACTAAACCATCATTCTAAGATTGATCGTGCTACCTAGCCCATTTTTCCCTGGTGCACTCCTCGATCAATGAGATAGGATTGTGGCAATCCATCACTCTCTTGGTCCCATCGTCTTGCCCTGAAAAGCAAGAATGTTCTCGAGTTTAGTAACATATCGGTGGTTCGTGATTTTCCGAATGTCTTCTCGGAAGTGTTACCAGGTTGTCACTTGACCGCTATGTTGAGTTCGTGATCAAGTTGGTTTTTTGTAACCACCCCTTCTCCAAGAATATGAGTTGGATACCCTGAACTGGTTGGTTAAGCTGAACAATAACTTGGAGAGTTGGAAGATAAAAGCTTTATCCGACTTAGTTCATTTTAGGGGATATCTTGTATGTGTGTTGAAGAAAGATGGTATTTTCATCGATTGACCCTTGTGATCAGTTAATGGACCTATCATCTTATCCAATCTTCGATTCGAGTATGGGCTATCCTCAAATCAAATCAGAACCAACGATATTCGTAATGTTGTCTTACTCGTGGTTGTTTCCTCGAGCATACATTATTACCTTTGGGTCTGACCAATGCTATAACCTTGTTCACATAGTTGTGGAATTCCATCTTCATGGAAATCTCGATGATTGTTGTTGAGCTCATCATCAACATTTCATCTTGTCCATGATTCATGTTGAACATCTAAGTTAGTGTTGGAAACTTTTGTAAGCATTTCTTCATCTCCCGTTCATGAAGTATATGTTTTGGTGAAAGAAGTGACTTTCTCCAAGTTCACATGCATTAGGTGTAAGTTGCCGCCATGAATTTGAGAAAGGTTTGTTTTGTTTCCTCTGGAATCATCCCAAATCATTCGCGCATACGTGTGAAGTATTCTATGGTTTGGTAGATTAATTACCTCCACTCCATATGTATTCCCTAGCACACCAAGCCACTGATTGATTTGTTCTAGGAAAAGAAGTTAACTGCTAATCCTAGGTCATGCACAAGACTTCGTTACCCTCAATGATGGTCCCCAATCAGAACTCGGTAGTGTTTTATTATAAGACTACTATGTGGTCAAGCTTGTCTGGGACAACGTATTCACATGTGTGTAGCAGAACCAGCTCATGTTTTGGAGCTTACTATCGTAGTTTGTTTCCCGAGAATCTTTCAACGTCGTCTCGTCAATTTGTGCTGCAACCTTTCCTTTTCAGACATGTTGTCTGAAATATTCTGTTACCAACCAGATCTGAATTACGGGCAGATATGATGGTTGGAACATTCCCAACATTTGCATCTTGTTCCCAACTTGCACCGCCATTGTGCCAATCTCCCTTGGGCTGCCCTTCTCAGTAGTTGCTGTTTAGGATCATCTTCAAAAGTGGTCCTACCATGGGTCCCATCCATTTCCGATGAGAAGCAAAATCATCCATTGCATTGTCTTCAACAAGGTAGTCCACATCATCCATTTTAGTCCGAGTATGCCACTCTTTCGAACTCCTTCAGACGGTTGTTTGTGATTTGCCTTAGGCTGGTGTAAAGAGTTTCAATGATCTGAATATCAAAAGTAATTCTTTTTGCCGCTTAAGGAAATAATACTACGAGTCACCTCCTCTAAGATGTCTCGTTATGGAATCATAGCAATTCATCTCCTTGCTACTCATGCACCATCTTACTCAAGCGTGGAATTGTTGCCTACCAAAACTAAAACTCATCCTCGGGTCCTGTCCATACCTCTCGATGACTGGAGATGTTTCAACATCTCAATCCACGAGTTGATTTTGAATTTCTTGATTTTTGAGGGATTGATTTCTGTAGAGTTTCTTTCGGCCGTCATCGTGTTGGACAAAGATCTCGAAAGCAAAGATGCCAAGATCAATATGATGCAATGGATCAATTTATTCGAGAAGAGGAGTTGGATCATGAAGATTGCATTAGATTTGTGTCCCCTCTATCTTCTTACCTCACGTCTTGAATCTCGGGACGAGATTCTTGTTTAGTGGGGGTGAGTTGTCATAGCCCTAGCTCAGCCCCTGTAGTCTTTGCTTGATCTTCATGTCATCATTTTTTAATTCATATGAAAATTGAATTGAGGAAAGTGGAAGCCTCAAAATTTTAAATAAAGGGCAAGAAACCTGAAAATGCATTCAGTGAAGCCAAAATGCCCTAAAAATAGTTTTGGTAATTTTGGAAAGAGCTATACGTTAATCCAAAATTATGGAACAATTTTATGGAATATTTTGGGACATTGAATTTAAATCATATTGTATTTGAATTTGTATTTTGGTGCCTCCCGCGCGCCAAACGGTCACCGGACGGCGGTTCCCGAAGCCCTCCGCCCTGGCCTTTGGTCACCGGCGGCTAACCGCCGGTGGGTTTGACCCAAACCCACCGGGTTTGACCTCCTCTATGCAAATGACACGTGGGCCCCGCCCCAGTTTAATTTTAGGTTAGGCAAAATATTAGTGCTAGTTACCCTATTAAGCAGTTGAGACACTGACCTGTGGGGCCAACCCCCTTACTAATTATTTTAGCTTAATTTTAATTTAGATTAGCCATTGAGTCACTGACCACTGGGACCCACTGGTCAGGTTTGACCTGGTCAGCCTCAGTTGATTCGCTGCCATCATGCTTGCACAATGCTGACGCAGTTAATAATTTTCTGGATTAAAAATAATCCCGGAAATTCCAGAAAATGCCCAAAACTTCTAAAACTCATAGAAAATTATCTATAACTCCAAATAAGATAAATTATATATGAAAAATGATCAGAAAAATCCAATCTATCTATCTGTACTGTTTTCATGCATGTTTGAGCAAGTTAACCTCACTGTTTAGGATGAAACATGATTAGGACAAATTTGATAATAGATTTGGAGTTGGAATTTGATCTAGCTTTGAATTCCACTTCAACCAAAATGACTTCCTATTGCATTAGTACAAATCACAGCATATTGCCATGTAATGATCATGCATCATATTGTGGCATTGCATTGATTGTGTTCTTTCTCAGTTGCCGGTGTTTGTCCCCTCTCGGTAGACGTGTATCGACGACGAGGACGATGACACCGATGAATTGTGTTCCTCTTCAGAAGTGTCAGGCAAGTAAAACCCCCTTGTTCATTCCGATACAATCCCACTCTCTCGCTCCTGCTCTCTTTTACGGCATTAGGACAACTACGATTCAACGGTTACATGCTGTGGTAGTTGAACCCCTTTCCTCTGCATGACCTGTCATTGCCACAGTAAATAGATGAAACCCACTCGCATGAGTAGGATTTGTTTGAGCCCTGATGTTCTCGTAGGGAGATGGGAGCGAATCCATAGTGGTGTATTGATATGGTGAATATGTGGACTCGTGTGCGCCACCTCAAAGAGTTATTTGCAGTAGTAGTTCAGGTTAGCCACTAAGTCAAAGCTGGCTTGCTGCAGTTAAACTCCACTACCCCCTTTGTTGCTACCAATGCATATGTAGTTAGTTCTGACGTAAGTCTTGCTGGGTACATTTGTACTCACGTTTGCTTATTTTATGTTTTGTAGAGACGTCAGTCTCGCTAGTAGTTCTGTGTGGACTTCGACGTTTAGCTTGATACCTCAGCTACGATCTTGTGCCCTTGGCAGGATCTGGTAGATAGTCAGGCTTCTCAGCCTTTTTCATTTGTAGAAGTCTATACTCAGACATGTTAAGCTTTGGCATGTGCTTTGACTTGTATGCTCTGAATGTTGGGTCTTGAGACCCATGTTTGTATTATCTGGCTCTTCGAAGCCTAAGGAATAAATACTTGAGTCATAGAGTTATGTTGTGATGCCATGTTGTATTTACACATGTCGAGCATATTGTGTGTATGATTGAAATGCTTGGTATGTGTGGGATCCGACAACCTAGTTGTTCATCCTTGGTAGCCTCTCTTATGGGGAAATGTAGTCTTGTGCTTCCATGAGCCATAGTATTCCGCTACAGCCCGGTTCACCGGAGTCCTGCTAGCCCAGCACTACTGCTCCAGAACACTTAGACTGGCCGGCATGTGATTCACTTTGTTCCTGTGTCTGTCGCTTCGGGGAAATGTCACACGGTGACATCTAGAGTCCTGTTAGCCTGCTACAGCCCGGGTTCCCGGAGTCCTGTTAGCCCAGTTGCTACAGCCCGGATTCACACGCTGCTGACCGACATGCTTGATGTTGATTCATGTATGCCTGTCCCCGTAAGTTAGTGCCACTTTGGGTTCAAGATTAGTCATGTCGGCCTAGGTTCTCTGTCATATGGATTCTAGCGACACTATCATATACGTGAGCCAAAAGGCGCAAACGGTCCCGGGCCATGGTAGGGCGACACCCGTGGGGATACCGTGCGTGAGGCCGCAAAGTGATATGAGGTGCTACAGGCTAGATCGGTGTGACTCAGAATCGGGGTCCTGACAACTACTTCATCAGAAATTCATAAGATGTAGTACGATGGCGTGATATCCTCGAGATACTAGGGGGTAATACTCGAAGGTAGATCAAAATAGAGGTTTGACAGGCGTATTGATCTGCAGAAGACAAGTACTTTAACTTGCCCGAGAAAAGGAATCAAGGAATATCAATATGGCCAGAACCACGATTGCAAAAGACCAGATCCTAGATATAAGATGAACTTATACCAAGGGAATAATTAATTTAAGAGAAGCTTCCATGATAAGATCTACACCATGTCCATGGGCATGAACACAAAGTTCAAGGTCGACTCCCACTTCTCTAATGCATGACCATTCATTCACTGCTCTAATAAAAATGATTTCAGTGTGAAAACCTACCTGGTGAATTACTAGCGGAGTATGACCCGTGAAAACTTTCAGGTTCATGCAGAGTAAGGGAGGGATAGGTTCAACCCATCGGGGCATCTCAGAAACATATGCTACAAGCTTCAAGATTAAGTACCACTAGCTCGAAAGCAGAGCATGGTTGGCCAAATCAAAGAATATGATTTACCAAATGGCATTATGAATCAGGGAAAGAACTTCTCGAGGTTTTTGTAGACAAAGGGGACTATCGAATGATAATTCAACAAAGGATCTGACGGTCCATAACGAAGCTAATGTGAGCATCAACACACAACCAAAGGATGAAACAAAGCAAAGGCCTTGGATTATAGAAACAACCGACTAATTCAAAGCTCAAAGGCAAAGGAATTAAGATTTCCAAATCAAAGGATCAGGAGTATGGGCTCTGATTAAGGATGGATAAGTCGAGTAGGCTTAGGGGAATAATCGATGGCAATTTGTTTGGTCGAGAGCCAGCTCATGTTTAAAATGACGTCTGAGCCAGAAGGATGAATTCTAGGATCTGATTGAGGATTGCGAGCATTCACAAAATATTGAATCACGGGACTCAAAATCATAGTGACAAAGGATATCAATGGAGATTGCTAGAAATATGGAATTAACCATAGTGCAGGAGGGCAAGGAATTCAGGAGCCATAGGCTGCTGAGGATTTTTGGAAAACCGAATAGTATTCCGAGGAATGTTGTGAAACAAAAGAACAACTAAGGATGAACGAATCATCGATAAGTGTGAGGAATTATTCATAGAGGTATTCATGCGGCAAAGACGTGTAAAGCAGTGTCACAAGGGATTCTTAGAAAGTCTGAGAATAATTCGATGCATCTTGTAATAACAAGAGTAGCTGGGAATGAAAGTAAGAACGACAGGTGTATGTATTTATCCATAGGGATATATCAGTGGTCCGGGATCACAAAAGCGACGGGCATAGAGTCTCGAGAGAACTTCAGAGAGTATCTTCAGAATCTTCTGGTGCAGCAAGCGATCATCTGGAGTGAGGGGCTCTCCAAGAGAAAGTATTTTCGAGAACCTAAAGTTGGATTTTTAGCAAAATCATTTAACCCGAGTAGAAGAGAGATCAGAGTCCCAGAGTAAGGACGAGGAATAAAATATCCTAATACCACCCAATGGCGACGTGGGGCCGTAAGCCACACAACCATGTTAGTAAAAGTTTTGCAATGACTAGACTCAACTTCGGCCAAGGAGTTGGAAGGGGGATTCATACAGGCGGTCGACTCTGATACCAACTCGTGACACTCTCAATTCAATCATACACGCAAATGTGTACGATCAAGATCAAGGACTCACGGGAAGATATGACAACACTGTTGGGGAAGCGTTAGCACAACACGGTTGATGTAGTCGTACGTCTTCACGATCAGACCGATCAAGTACTGAACATACGGCACCTCCAAGTTCTGCACATGTTCAACTCGATGATGTCCCTCCAACTCTGATCCAGCCGAGTGTTGATGGAGAGTTTCGTCAGCTCGATGGCGTGGTGACGATGATGATGTTCTACCGACGCAGGGCTTCGCCTAAGCACCGCTACGATATGATCGAGGTGGATTATGGTGGAGGGGGGCACCACACATGGCTAAGATATAAGGAGATCAATTGTTGTGTCTATGGGGTGCCACCCTCCTCCGCATATAAAGGGGGGAGGAGGAGAGGGCCGGCCAAGGGGGTGGCGCGCCCTAGGAGGGGGAAACCTACTCCAAGTAGGTTTGCCCCTCCCTTTCCTAGTCCAAGAAGGAGGGGGGAGGAAGGAGTGGGAGAGGGGAAAGGCAAGGGGGGCACCGACCCCCCTTTCCTTGTCCTATTCGGACTCCAGGGGAGGGGGCGCGCCTCTTGCCCTGGCCGGCCCCCCTCTCTCTCCACTAAGGCCCAACAAGGCCCATTAGTTCCCGAGGGGGGGGGGGGTTCCGGTAACCCCCCGTACTCCGATAAATGTCCGAAACCTTTTCGGTGTCCAAACATAATCGTCCAATATATCGATCTTTACGTCTCGACCATTTCAAGACTCCTTGTCATGTCCGTGATCACATCCGGGACTCCAAACTACCTTCGGTACATCAAAACATATAAACTCATAATATAACCGTCATCTAACTTTAAGCGTGCAGACCCTACGGGTTCGAGAACTATGTAGACATGACTGAGACACGTCTCCGGTCAATAACCAATAGCGGAAACTGGATGCTCATATTGGCTCCTACATATTCTACGAAGATCTTTATCAGTCAAACCGCACAACAACATACGTTGTTCCCTTTGTCATCGGTATGTTACTTGCCCGAGATTTGATCGTCGGTATGTCAATACCTAGTTCAATCTCGTTACCGGCAAGTCTCTTTACTCGTTCCGTAATACATCATCCCGCAACTAACTCATTAGTTGTATTGCTTGCAAGGCTTATAGTGATGTGCATTACCGAGAGGGCCCAGAGATACCTCTCCGACAATCGGAGTGACAAATCCTATTATTGATCTATGCCAACCCAACAAGTACCTTTGGAGACACCTGTAGAGCACCTTTATAATCACCCAGTTATGTTGTGATGTTTGGTAGCACACAAAGTGTTCCTCCAGTAAACGGGAGTTGCATAATCTCATAGTCATAGGAACATGTATAATTCATGAAGAAAGCAATAGCAACAAACTAAACGATCAAGTGCTTAGCTAACGGAATGGGTCAAGTCAATCACATCATTCTCTTAATGATGTGATCCCGTTAATAAAATGACAACTCTTATGGCTAGGAAACATAACCATATTTGATTAACGAGCTAGTCAAGTAGAGGCATACTAGTGACACTCTGTTTGTCTATGTATTCACGCATGTATCATGTTTCCGGTTAATACAATTCTAGCATGAATAATAAACATTTATCATGATATAAGGAAATAAATAATAACTTTATTATTGCCTCTAGGGCATATTTCCTTCAAACACAACTCTAGACACAAATAAAATAATACAAGCTTTATATTACAAGCCAGGGCCTCGAGGACTCGAATGCATAAGCTCGAACATAAATGAGTCAGCAGGAGCAACAATATCTGAGTACATACATTAAGTTAAAAAAGTTGCCACACTTGATGTAGTATGAGTCGTCGAAGGTGGCGTCTGTCTCCGTGGCTCCAGCATCTGGTTGCGACATCCGAGAAGAATGGGAAAGGGGGGGAAGAGGGAGCAAAGCAACCGTGAGTACTCATCCAAAGTACTCGCAAGCCAGGATCTACACTACATATGCATTGGTATCAATGAAATGTGTAGTATCTATGGACTAGACTCCAGAATGCGAGAATAAGAGGCAGAGAAGCTAGTCCTATTGAAGACTACGCTTCTGGCAGCCTCCATCTTGAAGCATATAAAAGAGAGTAGCTGGTAAGTTCACCAAGTAATAACGTATAGCATAATCCTACCCGGTGATCCTCCCCTCATCAACTTGTGAGAGAGCGATCACCGGGGTGTCTCTGGAACTTATCTGGGTGTGTTTTATTAAGTATCTGGTTCTAATTGTCATGAGCTCGGAATACAACTCCAAGTCATCCTGTTACCGTGGATACGGCTATTCTAATAGATCAATCTTCCCTGCAGGCGTGCACCACATTACCAGACATGCTCAATCCCTCTGGCCAGGCACACTTTCCTGGGTCATGTCTGTCCTTGGAAGATCAACATGTCGCAGCCCTACCTAGGCCCAACAGAGAGGTCAGCAGGCTGGTCTAATCCTAAGCGCGCAGGGGTCTTGGGACCATTGCCCTTTGCACTCCTGCATGTTGCATACCCGGCCGATGAGCAGACCGGGCAACCTCCATTACAAAGGAGGGTGCTTTACACGGTCCAACCCGACGCGCGCCGCTCACTCGCTGATGTCTGGAAAGCTTCGGCTGATAGTACGATGTCGGTTGCCCATATCTTGTCCCACGTGGTGGTTAGTGCGTCCAAGGCCAACGACCAACTCAGATCAAATACCCAATCTCGTTAAGCATGTTATTTGAAGTATCTGCGGACGCCGACCAGGGACCATTCCCACCTGTCTCCTAGGTGGTCACAACCTCCCATGTCTCTCCGCCACAAAGAATCACTCGGGGGGGGGGGGGGGTCGTCGGGAACCCAGGCCCATCAGAACCTGGATGGAACCACCCGCCCCTTCAGCCCCGAGGCCGTGAATCACTCGGCAGTAGGTATTTCCCTCAGTGATGAGACCAAGGATATCAAACCAGTAGGAGAACCAAGCAACACAACATAAACAACCCCTGCACACAAATAACAAATACTCGCAACCCGACGTGTAAAAGGGGTTGTCAATCCCTTTCGGGTAGCGGCGCCTCAAGATAGGCAAACAGACATGAAATAAATTGTAGTAGATTGATAGATCGAACGCCAAATAAAATAAATGAGAATAAAACGCAGCAAGGTATTTTTATATTTTTGGTTTAATAGATCTAAAAATAAAAGGAAAATAAAATAGATCGCAAAGGCAAATAATATGAGAAAGAGACCCGGGGGCCGTAGGTTTCGCTAGTGGCTTCTCTCGAGAAAAATAGCAAACGGTGGGTAAACAGTTACTATTGGGCAATTGATAGAACTTCAAATAATCATGCCGATATCCAGGCAATGATCATTATATAGGCATCATGTCCAAGATTAGTAGACCGACTCCTGCCTGCATCTACTACTATTACTCCACACATCGACCGCTATCCAGCATGCATCTAGTGTATTAAGTTCATGGGGAAATGGAGTAATGCAATAAGAATGATGACATGATGTAGACAAGATCTATCTATGTAGAGATAGACCCCATCGTTTTATCCTTAGTAGCAACGATAAATATGTGTCGGTTCCCCTTCTGTCACTGGGATCAAGCACCGTAAGATCGAACCCACTACAAAGCACATCTTCCCATTGCAAGATAAATAGATCAAGTTGGCCAAACAAAACCCAAATATCAGAGAAGAAATATGAGGCTATAAGAAATCATGCATATAAGAGATCAAAGAAACTCGAATGACTTTCATGGACATAAAAAGATAGATTAGATCATAAACTCAAAGTTCATCGGATCCCAACAAACACACCGCAAAAAGAGTTACATCATATGGATCTCCAAGAGACCATTGTATTGAGATTCAAACAAGATAGAGGAATCCATCTAGCTACTAACTACGGACCCGAAGGTCTACAAAGAACTACTCACGCATTATCTTAGTGGGACTAATGGAAGTGGTGAACCCCTTCGTGATGGTGTCTAGATCGGATCTGGTGGTTCTAGACTCTGCGGCGGCTGGAATTGATTTTCGCGACTGAGGGAGTCCTGGACTTAGGGGTCCTTGGGCATCCGACCTATTGGGCGTGGGCCAGACTGATGGGCCGTGAAGATACAGAAACCGAAGACTCTACCCGTGTCCGAATGGGACTCTCCTTGGCGTGGAAGGCAAACTTGGCGACCAAATATGAAGATCCCTTTCTCTATAAACATACGTTATGTACCCCTAGATCCCTCCTGTGTCTATATAAACCGGAGGGCTAGGTCCGTGGAGGGATGCTGATAATCATAGTCGGGCTAGACTTTTAGGGTTTAGCCATTACGATCTCGTGGTAGATTAACTCTTGTAATACTTGTCGTGGGTTTGTCACGGCAGATGTCCTCGTGAAAGGACTTAGTAGTGGGGCCATTTCTATGGGTTAGCTTAAAGGGGGTAAACCAGACAAGGGACACGAGGGTTTTTATACTAGTTCGGCCCCTTCGATGAAGGTAAAAGCCTACGTCTAGTTGTGTTTGGTATTGCTGGGGATTCGATGACCAGGGAGCGAATCCGCTTTGCCTAGCTCTCGAGTTGTTGTGTGTTGTCCCTAAACCACTGCCGGGTCGTCCCTTTATATACATAGGTTGATGCCCGCCGGTTTACAGAGTCCCGAGGCCGGATCATAAACGTGTCCGTCTCGGTCTCTATCCTTCCTATCTTACAATGCAAGTTACATATAAGGTCGGTTTACATCTACATGCCTTAACTCGCCTTTGGGCCTTGGGCCTTCATCAAGCGCCATCATTCTTACGTCTTCATGGGCTTCTAATCTTCATAAAGTTAATCCAGCTACTCCTGGCCAGTTTACGTCCAGTAGCAATATCCCCAACATTAGGCCCCAGATTGGTTTGAACTTGTTCATGTCAATCTTCAACACTTAGACAAATTCCTCCTTTGCATCTTCACCTTGATATTGTAAACCGCCGTGACGTCATACTCCAGGATCATGATAAACCGCCGTGACGTCACCTTGTTATTTAAAAATGATACATCTTATCTTCAGTTAATGACCCTCCGATAATCGAAGCGACCGCTCCTGTTAGGTATCAATATTCCGGCTCCTTGATTCTTGCGCCTATCACCTCCCCTCTTTATCTTATAAATAGGGCCAAGGGTCATTTCCTTTTTCCCCTTCGTCTCTTCTCTTCTTCTTCCTCCTCACAACGCCCCTGCACCGGAACGCCGCCACCGAGCTTCGCTTCTGCCTCTCCGTTGGCCGCTGCATCGACCTGGTTGCACCAGAAAGCCGCGGCGTACCTCCGCTGCTTCAACAGCCACTGTAAGTCCTTCCCTTTCCTCCTCTGTAGATCTACCTAGTGTTTCAGTGTTCATCAAAGTTCATGGAAGCTCCAACACTGTTCTTCCCTATTCCTCCTTAGTCCATGGAAAAAAACTTCAAGCTTGATATATTCCGTGTAATGGCTATAGCATTCCTTATCTTCTGCTATCACATCAAACCCTTATGCGCATAAAACTGATCTGGACCTTTGTGAACCACTTCGGGATCAACCTTTTTATGTCTAAATCTTTTGCTTTTCCTGTCTTACGGTAGATCCAAAATTTCCATGTAATCTTGTGAAACCTGTTTTACCTTATTTAGTCGTTCTTCCCTTAGATCTGTATCTTCTTTATCACGTAGGCGGTTTACCTTTGTAGAAAGCAATCTATCACATACCATTAGTCCCCTTGTAAACCGGCAATCCCTTCATCTCCGTTGTCCTACTCCGGTTTAATAGTATGCATATACCTTTGTTCCGTTTATCGCTTTGTCATTCATCATTGTATCAGCCTCTGGTTTATGAAATTTATATACTTGGATTTCTTTATCCCGTTGCACCTTATGCACTACCATGAACGAATTATAAACCGGCATTTCTTTTTAGCTTTTCACTTGCAATGGCCAAGCGGTTTTATTCTTGCAACTGGGCTCCCTCCTGGGTTACCGAGGAGCAACTTAATGGAATGGTCAAGATCGACACTTTACCAAAGAAGAATGAGATCCAGTGGCGAGTTCCTGGGTTGGAAAATCCTCCCATCCCTAAGAAGGGTGAGGTAGTGGTGGTTGTTGATCACATAGGCCGTGGTTTCAAACCGCCTGGATCAAAGTTTTTCTGGGACGTACTTGCCAGCTTTCAACTCCACCCTCAAGATATTGGACCCAAATCGGTATCCAATATATGCAAATTTCAAGTTTTCTATGAAGTGTACCTACAAGAAGAGCCAACTGTTGAACTGTTCTGGGATTTGTTCCATCTGAACCGGCTCACTGAATTTGTAGACGGACCCAATACTGAACTTGATGGCATCTCCATTCAGAAAAGAAAAGAAGTTGAATTTCCTCATGCCAAGCTGCATAGTCACCCAAAGAGTGGAATCGAACTTGGTTCTACTATCACTACAAAAAAATACACTACCATGATGATACGTGTTTGTCACAGTAGGTCATGTTTTCTGTCATGCATGTACATCCATGACGATTTTATGACAGAATCAAGATAGTCATACGTGTGCTGTCGTAGAAGTGTTCCATGACATTACCAAAATTATCATCACAGAAGTGTCCACTTCCATGACGATAAATCGTGCGTCACAGAAGTGCTTTCGTCAAGGGTGACTGACACGTGGCATCCACCGTAACGGAACGCCGTTAAACTATCGGGTCGGGTTTTGGGTCCGATAACCCGTTAACAGCCCCGACTAATGGGGATTTTCCACATGTAAAATCATCATTGGATGGAGGAACATGTGTCGGCTCATCGTTGGGACAAATGTCATCCACTCATTGGGCAGAAGGCGCCTATGATACATCGACACGTGGCACGGCCCAACAGAGGCCCATTCCTATGAAAAGGTCGGCCCGTTTGACTTGGTCAAAAGGTGGCCGGCCGGCCCATGGAAAGCCTATTAACGGCCTGTTCGCATATAGCCCATTTACAGCCCGCTAACCCAAGGCCCGTTATGCCCTATTCGAATTAGGCCCAGTAGCATCATCTAGGCCATCCAATATGATTCCAGCCCGTTTTCACTTTTGGCCCATGTATGGCCCATGATGCCTTTCGGCCCATATGAGGCCCTATGTAACTCTTGGCCTATTAACGGCCCGTGGTGAAACTGGCCCGTAACGAACATTGTATCACTTTACACCCATTAACAGCCCATGGTGAAACTGGCCCGTAAAGAACAGTGTATCACTTTATACCCATTAACGGCCTGTTATTCCGTTGGGCCGTTTCCAGCCCATGTTATCTTTCGGCCTTCTCAGAGCCCATTTATTCTAGGGCTATTTTCCAGCATTCGTTTACTTACGACCCGTTACTATCATTTTCTGCTTGTGGGCCAAATTCAGCCCGTGGTTACAGTCGGCCCGTTTGTGGTCCGTTAATACGTTGGTCCGTTTTCATAGCGTTATCAAATACGGCCTATTAACGATGGCCCGTTATGGTCGGCCCATGAACGGACGATTCCAACTCTAGCCCGTTTACTACCAGAATGCGGTCTGTTTGGCCCATGTTTGGCCAATCGATCATACGGCCCGTATAAGGCCCATTGATGATACGGCCCGTAGAAGGCCCATTGTTTCTATGGCCCATAGAATGCCCATTGTTTCTACAGCCCGTAGAAGGCCCACTATTTCTACGGCCCGTAGAAGGCCCACTGTTTATACGGCTCGTAGGTGGCCCACTATTTATACGGCCCGTAGGAGGCCCAGTGTCACTACAGTAAATATTAGCCCATGGTTATTGTGGCCTAGTTTTAAAAAATAGGTTATTGCAGCCACTAGCAAACCACAGAAAAAGAACTGCACTGACTACAAGTAAACAAATAAACAAGACAACAAGGAAATAAATAAGCAAGCAACTTACACTAGGCTATCATGGCTATTACACATATTGCATCCACTGTGCATCAAAGTTCGCCACCAGTGCAAATATAGGGAACACAGCAGCATATAAACACCACAGCAAAACAAGTCCATAACTGAAACCACTTCAGAAGAGCTCAAGAAACAATATCCTAGGTACCCATAATGCTGGCAAGATGCTTAGAAAGCTTATTAACTTTCTCTTGTTTGGCGCTTAAATCCTCCAGTGTTTGCTGTTGCACCAGAAAGTATGCATCTGAATTCTGCAGGGACTTCCTCAGTCCTTTGGCTTCCTGTCGCATAACATCTGATCGATGTCTTTCAACTTGAAGTTGAGACTCAAGAAGCCGAACTGATTCAGGCAACGAGTTCGAAGAGCTGGTGCCAGCAGTGGTAGCCAGTAACTCGAACACTACATCAAGACAGGACTTTGGGGTTGTCTCAGTGTCTTCAATATAGTTTTTATCAGCTTTCTTGGAGACCAACAGGGATGTCTCACTATCTTGAACCTTATCTGCATTACTTCCTTTACCATTGCATAATAGGGTACTCTTCTCCAATATTTTATCCGCGTTCTAAAAGAGAAACAAACAAACACATCTCAGGTTTACAATGTAGTATATGAAAATCATTTTGGTAAACTAGTTCAGTAGTAAGGTGGACAGGATAACAACATGAAACAAACACATATATATATGTAGTATGGTCACTGTATGGTCTATATCATTCTATTTTATGTTGCCAAATCAAGATAGATATAGTTCGAATCATATATATTTAAGACAAAGCAGCATAGACAGAATATAAGTGTGGGAAACTACATAGAAATAACAACACTTGTAATGTGCATGGCATTGGAACATAACTGTTTATTCAATTGAAACTGAAATCAACATAGAGCAAGTTACAACAAACACGTTGAAGAAACAGGTTTAAAACATACCTGTTGCGCCATTGGAGTTTCAATTGCATCCTTCAAATTTGAAATTAGTTGGTATCAGTAAATAAAGTGATGCAAGAGCAAAGTAGTATGAACCATAGCTACGGAACCTGGCCTGAGAACAATTCTTCTTCTGCTTTAAGCGTTGACTTCGGGTTCGGAGTGGTAGTCCTCGTGATTTGGGCACAGTAGTTGCCTTACTAACTGCTCGTGTTTGGGTGCTCTGTGGTGGAGACGGTGCTGTGTCAACGGGAACTGGGTGTCTATCTGCTGGGGTTGGGGTTAGAAGGGGTGTAGCTGGTTCTCTGTCCAACTGGGTAGGGGTACAATCTGCATGAGTGTGGGTTATGTGTGGTGGGTCTGGTTCTTGGGCAACTTCAACCGTGGTTCTATCTGCATCGACAGGTAGCATGATCTTTTCTGAAGACCGTGTTTTACTCCCACAGATACTGCCATCACTCCCTCCAATTGAAATGGCTAATAAACAAGAAAAGTAATTGAATGTACAGACATTGCAAGATAGACAGGTGCAATGGATAGTAGGGAAGAAAACAGGGCATGAAATAATTCACATTTATGTTGTCTAAGCAAACAGAATAGCATGACATAATTTCACATATATGATGGCTAATTAAACATGATAGCATGACACAATTTCACATGTATGATGGCTAACTAAACGGGATAGAATGACATACTTCAAAATATGATGACTATGTAAACAGGATAACATGATATAACTATATGATGTGTCTATTAAAGTGGTTGGCATGCCATAAATCACAAACATGCCGTTGATGGAAACATGATGGCATGATATAATTCACGAATAGAATGACATAATTTAAAATATGATGACTATGTAAACAGGATGAGATGATATAACTATATTATGTCTTTAAAAAATGGGTTGGCATGCCATAATTCAGATACATGCTGTCTATGTAAACATCATGGCATGACATAATTCGAATATATGATTTATATACTAAGGAAGTGAGCAGAGGGCAATCACATATATGATGTGTCAACTAAGAGATGGCATTCAATATTGTGTATATGATGTAAAAACTAAGCATTGCAATACAACATATGCATTATATGAGTAATATAACCCTGCCAAGTTTGAGCATACACCTCAGGGGGATAATAGGACTGGTCATCTGCCTCTGAATCCTCCTCTGAAGAGCTATCTATAACCAACAAGATATCCGCTTCAGTAGGTAGCATTGTCTGCTCTGAAGACCTTGTTTTCACTCCAGATTTCACCATCACCAATTTAAATGGCTGATGCACAAGAAGAGCAGCTGAATATACAAACATTGTCGACAAAAGCAATGAGAAATACAAAAAAAGGACGACATGATATAATTCACATATATGACGCTTGCCTAAATAGCATGGCATTGCATAATTCACATACATAATGGCTTGCAACAAGATAACATTCCATAATTCACATATATAATGTCTTGCAACAAGATGGCATTGCATAATTCACATATATGGTAATTAGACACTAAACAGGTGGCATTCACCAAAGCATGTCTAAACTAAGCAAATGACATAGCAATGCAAGATACCATACACACGATATGAGCAACATAACCCTGCCAAGTTAGGGCATGCACCTCGGGGGGGGGGGGATATGACTAGTCATCTATCTCTGAATCCTCCTATGAGGAGCTATTGGTAACCAGCAAGACATGCGCTTCGTCAGATAGCATTGTCTGCTCTGAAGACCTTGTTTCCACTCCAGATTTTTCCATGACAGTGCCGAATGGCTGATGCACAGGAAGAGTAATTGAATGTACTAAAATTGTTGACAAATTTAACACATAATAAAAAAATAATGGCATGATATTATTCACATATAAGATGACTGGCTAACCAGGGTGGCATTGCAAAATTCACATATATGATGTCTGGCTAGACAAGATGGCATTGCATGATTCACATATATGATAAAGAAACTAAACAGATGGCATTGACACAAAGCATGTCTAAACTAAGCAGATGACATCTTTAATGTATACAATAAGCAATGCAAGGCACCATATGCATGATATTACCAACATCAGCATGCCAAGTTAGAGCGAAGACCTCATGGGGTAAATAGGAGTGGTCTTCTCCTTTTGAATCCCCCTCAGAACAGTTATCTTCCTCTTGATTACGATCCGAAATGGGTGGAGGGGGGCTGCCTTTGCGCCCACCATGGAACGACATCTGCATGAAATTTTATTGCCATGCAAGGCTCGTCTCTTTTGCTCTACATGATCAGTTCCATTGTGTACAATAACTGGCATGCATAGGAATAAAACATAGTGAGATTATGTAAGGAGTGCATGCACAAATCCAGAGTGATGGTAGCAAACTGTGGATAGACCCAAAACCAATGATAGCAGGCAGATAATAGCTTTAGTTAAAAAATACAGGTAATGGCTCCTTTAATGTTTGTTTGCACCCAACATGAAACTCATAGTAGACACCGGAGATTAACTAGATAGTAGACATATAGTACTGATTGCTGCCCCAACATGTACCCCACAACCATTTAAAAACTCAAGTTTCAGCATTAGTTTGGACCTGACTCGGAGTCTAATAGGTGAACATGACTATAATGTAGCATGTCATCATATTAAGTGACGCATAACATAAGCAGACACGGAAGAGGGCGACCCCTCTTGTGGACCCGTGCAGTCCTCAAGGTCATCTGCTCAGTTGATGATGGTAATGCAGTTGCCGTGGCTGCCGGCGGCAGGGAAGAAGATCTGAGGCGGCAAAAGACAGTCTGGAGAGCGGATCCCTGCTGTGGTGAACCTTTTCGTCGTTGGAGCAGCTGAGCTGGGGTGGAACACAGCGCCGCAGGAGCAGGACAAACCACACAAGGTTTTCTTTGACACATACCTGTAACGGAAGTAATTGAGTAAGGTCTTGTTTGAATTTGAGGATTCTAACAATGCAGGGATATGAAATAGACAGGAATAGGATAGGAATGCACGTGCAAAACAGAGAATTTAAAAACACAAGATTTCTGCCAATCTGGGTGTTTGATTCACAACAATTGGAAGATCATAGGATGCAAAAAAGCATGGTGAGATTAAGTCAAACCACAAGAAAATGTACGGTTATAATGCTATTATGCTACTATCTCTTAGTCTTGTGCTTGATGAATAGGAATATGAAAAGGAGGAGAAGTGGAAATTAGAATTCCTACAGTTTTTTTTCAAGGAGAAACTAAAGGAACAAATCCTATAGTTTTCCTTTGCTCCATTCCTTTGCACCAAATTCATGAAAAGTAGTACCATAGGAAACTTTCCAATTCTGATGTTTTTCATTCACTTTTCCTTTCAAGCACTGGCAATTCTAGTAGGCCGGCTTGAGCAAGGAAAATCCTACACTAAAAAAATGTTTTTGTGCTACTTCTATTACTTTGGACCCAGGCCACTGCCATACTAGCTCAACTCCCAGGCCCATCAAGAAATGCACAACTCAAACACGCAGAGATAAATAATGATGATGTTCAAGAGAGTCCATCATAGATAACTAAGTTGCCTGGTACCTCACTGCTTGTCATATAGTAGGATAAAATAATCGTATTTCCCGTTACTACGAGTGCTCAGTGGACAATATATATAACATGTAGAGTAAAAAAGAGATGCAACAAGTGTACAACCTCTTTGGCGAAGCCATGTCAATCTCAGCGTGATTGGGTTAGCCGGTGAGGATGCTCCGGCTGACTTGGCTATCGGAGGAGGGGAAGAAGATCTTAGGCGTCTGGAGATGGAGCCCGAGGTACTGCTCCACTGTGATGGAGGTTTTCATCATTGGAGCAGCTCCGGTGAGTTGTACGACGCCGAGGCTGAAGCAGGACAAGAGAGATCACGAACAACGTTAACCTGAGTGGAATTCTAATAGCATCTCCAATACATGACGTAAAATACATAACCACAAAGTGCTAGATGTAAAATACATCAGCCTGTCATCTCTGAACTTAACTCTCGAAACTGAACTTAACTATCGAAACTGAACTTAACTGTCGAAACTGAATTTTGCTGTCGAAACTGAATTTTGCAGTCGAAACTGAACGCACTAGCAAGGTGAGGCTACACGTCGGTCGACTGACGTTTTCATCTCTGGTCAGTCAATTTTGCAGCCGTTGGATACGAAATCAAGGGCCCATGGTTCATCTTCAATCTCCACCCCTTGAGCCGCCAACCACCGCCGGCCAAACAGCAGCCCCCTGCCGCCCGCGGCCGGCGGTGCGCCGCCCCGCCCGCCCCGAAAACACTCCCCACCGACGGTCCACCGCCGCCCCGGCCATCCCTCTAGCCCCCCCTGTGCCGAGCTTTTTCTCCGGCGATCCCCACGCCACCGCCCCGCCAACGCCCCGCCACCGTCGGCGACCACCGCCCCCATCCTGAACCCTAAGATAGATAGTGGGGTACCTCTCCGGCGAGCCCCCCTCCCCTCTGCGGCTAGTTCTTCCTTCACCCCGGCGAGCCCCCCCTGAAAATCGACTGCCCCAAAAGTCGATTCAGTCGACTGAAGTGTAGCTAAATTGGAGCAGCATCGCAAGCAAGAGCAAGAGCGAGAGCAGCAGCGCGAGCAAGAGCAATAACAAGAGCAGACCAGGCAGGGGACCGAGAGCAAGAGCAGAGCAGCAGCGCGAGTGAGAGCTAAAGCAGCAGCAGCTCCTACTAATGTGGACGTTGCCACCGAGGGAGCGATGCCGTGGAGGAAGTGGCCGGCGACGCCGCCGTGGATGGAGCCGCGCCGTGTTGGCTCAGGACCGAGCGGCGGCAGCACCGTGAGATCGAATCAAGAAGAAAATGCGGTGATTAGTGTACAACCTCTCTGGTGGCGCCGATTAGGCGGCAACTTCATCCGAGGAAACGGTGATGATGATGCTCTTCCAGTGGTGCAGGTGAAGACGGCGGTGTGGGAATGGAGGTGGCATGAAAGACGAGGGGAACATCGGGGCAGCTCCTTGGAGGTGGAGGACGGGTTGGCTGAACCGGCGGGACAATGAGATCGACGACGGATCCTCATCCGGTACGGTGGATGAGGGACGTCGAGGTGTTGCTGTGGACGACGTCGTCGGGGAAGAGGCTCCGGCTGGGTGGCGGACGGAGCAGGGTGTGGGGTTTCATCGTGGGTTTTCGCGGCCTCGGTGTACGAATGGGTGGGCGGATGGGATGGAAGTGGGGAACCATGGCTTAGAGACGCTCTTTTCCGAAATGTGGGGTAAGTTATGAAAGTACCCACACCGATTTGAGGCGGTTCTTTCGGTTCAGGGGTACCAAGGGCATTTCGCGTGTCGGGATTTCACAGGAGGTGGGAGTTTTCGCGCGCGTTGTAATTTCCGAATAGCAAGGCGCGGGTTGAGATGGAGGGAGTTGTCGGAGCACGACGAGACAAAGATATATCTTAAATATTTCGGGCTAACAAGGCGCGGGTTGAAGAGGCGGGAGTTTCGCAGTACAATAGACAGAGACGCTAGCTTGAATTTTCGGCATAACAAGGCGCGGCTTGAAATTTTGGAAGAACAAGCTTAACATGTACCTAAAAAAAGACAATTTGCACCTCAACACGCACAACACACACACAAACACCATTTAGACTAGAGTAAGGTACACGTGCATTGCACGCATGAGATTTGGCAACCAAATTATGAATAAATACCACATTATAGCATGATGTAGATGTAGATGTTCGTTTAATTCTTATAGTTCATTTCATTCAAAATCATCTAGTTTTTATAAGAAAGCTAATCTATTTTAAGATTCATGGAATTGTGCTTCGTAAGACATAAAGTAAAAAACAAATAATGGCAAATCATGTAGAAAAACATTTGGGCAATTCTGATACGGAAGATTCTAGAACAAATAAGAAGTGCTTGTGTTTTGATGTTTGTGCATTATGCTTAAGTTCAACCATGGAGTCTTCTAGATTATACATGTGGCAAAATCTGGTGGAATCTAGATGATATCCAACGGCCTGTAGTGCTCAAATTTGCCATCTTTGGACCATCAGATTCGCCTCATCCAACGACCATCTTTCAAAGTTAAAGTTACCCACACACAATATAAAAAATATAAAATATAATATATATATATATATAGGGGTATAGATATAGATATGTGATGAGAAAGCCGCCCATCATCTCCAACTAGAATAGTGTGTCCATGCACGGATGCGACATGGCCAAATGATGTCTTCCATCGGTATCTCAAATTCAAATCAGTCTGACCTTGTTCAATGTGTATACATTATAACATGCTCGTTTCGAAACCACACCGCGCAAATCTCCGTTATATTCATGCATGCATGGGTTTCAAACATCATGATCTCTTATTCAAATATTTGAATTCAACTTTACATTGATTATGACCTCACCTATTCTTTTACACCCACATAGTAGTATTCTCTTTATAATTGTACCACTAACTTTCTCTCGTGCATGCATGCACACACACTACCAGTCGGCATTATCCATCGCACGCATGCAATCTTTTTCTTCAGGTCGGTCTCCCATGAAGGCACACACCCACACACATCCCCCTCTCCATCATATCGGGCATTATTTATCTCTCATGCGTGCATGCGCAACGATCGATGTTCCTCTATGTATGTGTGTATATAGCTAGGTCTTTCATAGTTTTCCACACAAACCAATCGATCGATATATCCAGTGAGGTCTCACCCTCTTTCCCACGTCCACGTCGATCAATCTATACCTCTCTATATAGTATTAACATATATATATAATACACCCACATTAATTATATATCCAACGTCCCCCTCTCATAATCCATGCCTTCCGCTTCATCTCTCAGACGCGTGCACAATGGCGAAGACAGGGGCAGTAAGGGCCCTGCCCCCTCCCCCCTAACATCACTATATATCGAGGCTAATATGAATGTGATCATTAGACAATTGATGCTAAAAATGGTTTAAGTTCATGAATTGACCCTCCTCGTAAAGGATTAGCAATTCTTGGCCCCCTAGCTCATTTATTTTTCATGGCTCCGCCACTGCATGCAACATCGCACGTGTTTGCCCCCTCTCTCTAAATATCGATCTCGCACTTGTGCATTCCTTCATAGTCTCCCTCCACTCGGCCCCCCGCACCATCTTCTAGCCCCCCACCGGATTTTGCCACATGTACAATCTAGCAGACTCCATTGTTGAACTTAAGCATAATGCACAAACCTCAAAACAACAGTGGTTCTCTTTTGTTCTAGAATCTTCCGTATCATAACTGCCCAAACTTTATTTCTAGTTGAATTTCCATTATTTTTTTACTTTATGCTTTACAACGCACAATTCCATGAATCATAAAATAGATTAAGGGCTTCTTTGATTCAAAGGATTCTCAAAGGAATTTTGGAGGATTCTAATCATTAGGAATTTTCCCTATCTTGGTTGTTTGATTCGTAGGATTGTAAACCATAGGAATTTTTCCATATGATTCATTTGCACTAGATTTCATAGGAAACATCCCATCCACTCAAACCTCTTTGAAAGAATTCTGCGTTTTTTCTATGCGCAATCAAACACTCACACAATCATGTAGGATTCAAGACGACATTCCACTATAATCCCATGTTTTTCCTATTCTCACGTTCTTAGCTTTTTTATAAAAACTAATTGATTTTGAATGAGATGAACTATAAGAATTAAACGAAGGGCTACATCAGGCATATATGACTCAGAGCTTACATGCTATAGTATGGTATTTATTCATATTTTGGTCGCAAAATCTGATGCGTGCAATGCACATGTACCTTACTAGTACTTCGAGTATGTGCAAAACACGTAGCTTAGAATACCAATGGCACACTACACAGTGTCTCTCTTACAGTTCATGAAGCCACGTGGCACATGTGCAGGCGTTGTCGTGACCTCCTTGCGTGGATTGCTCACAGTGACGTGCTGCTGATTCCAGAAGAATGTACTCGTCCTCCCTGAGCCATACTGGTGGTACATGCACGAAGCGAAGATGTGCACGCATGCCACGCACGCACTCATTCCCTCGCATGCACATGCGGGTACATGGGCGGACGCAATTTTGTACCAAGATCCACCCCATGTGATAATTTGACGCGTGTAAAGTTGTTCACTTCATTGATGGTCAATTAATACAGCGCATGCAAATTGAGTGGATACTCCACTGCGCGCATGCGAGTAGTTAAATCGTGGGTTGCTAGTAGTACTTCCATTGGTCTCCTTCGTATTTTGTGCCAATTTTTGATAGTAACATAATATTTACGCATTTGAGCAGTGTAGTACTTGAAATTTATGTTCCGCTAAACTCATCGGAAGCCGTTTCGTGCCTCGAAACCAAAACCATCAATTAATCTTTACCTTGTTCCCATCACATTCGAAAGCCTGCTCATACCTACTAGTACGTACCAAACTTGAACGTGTTCCCACTATGTAGGTATTAGTACTAGTGCTAGTACTTAGGTTATAAAAAGGGGAACTACCTAACCGAAAATTACTCTACCTTTCCTCCTCATAAGTGCTTCTTCTTCATCCGTCGTTGCCATGGCCGGTGAGCAGAGCTCTAGGTCGAGAACTACTCGTTACAAGGGAGCGGCAACCAACGATGCGGAAGAAAAGAGAGGGCTCGCCGCCACGCAGAGACCTCGAAAGATCTCTCACGGGCAGGCGATGGCTCCCAGGAGCGCCCTAGCCGCGGAGGCGAACATGCCGAGCCGGCGGAGCTGGAGTCGTTATCCCTCGACGGCATGCCCGATCAGCTCAATAAGCACCTCAATAAGAAGAAGGAGTTCATCCAAGGCTTGATGGAGTTGCTGAAGGAGAGCCTCGACGACATGCCCGCTGAG
This sequence comes from Triticum urartu, assembly GCF_003073215.2. Lineage (NCBI taxonomy): Eukaryota > Viridiplantae > Streptophyta > Magnoliopsida > Poales > Poaceae > Triticum > Triticum urartu. The sequence goes on along the minus strand of NC_053027.1, from coordinate 200,081,939 downwards.
CTCAATCAGCAGGGGAGTTGACCGCCGGCTTGGTGATGCTGCTGAAAAAGAGCATTGCCTCGGAGAAGAAGGCGACCGGCAAAATCCTGCGACCTCAGGAGGACAAGGAAAAGCTCTGCCACGAGATCGACCTGTTGAAGGAGAAGAACGCCGGCTGGAAGAAGCTGCATGAGAATAGTAGTTCCTCGATGAAGATGCTGCAGGCCCTCATCATGGAACAGAAGGAGGAGTTGGAGAAGCTCCGCATCAAGCACCCGGCTGCTGTCAAGGTACGTAATGTGGCTGTGGAACAGATGGTGAAGGCTCGCGTCAAGAAATACCGCGTCATGGACAGAATGAAGAAGATGGCGGAGGAGACGCGCAAGGAGATGGAGGTCGTGGAGGCGATGAAAAAGCAGTTACGACTCTGCGGCGAATTAGATCATTTGGGGTGATAATCTTCCTTCTTCTTTTGCTCCTGTGTTTCATCTTTTGCTTCGGGTATTTCGCCACACGTGTCATGTTCTCTGCGAGGCATGAATAGAACAATGATTTTTTGAGGGAATGAATAGAACAATGCTAACAATCAGATGACTAGCAAATTAGATCATTTTTCATCGCCATATGGCTCTAGGCTGCCGTGTTTCATGCTCCTCCATCGCAGTACTACTCCAGTGGAAAACTTGAGTATACCGCACGGTTCTTTGCTCCTGCTTGATCAGGTCGTCGGCGCATTTATACGAGCAGTTAAATCACAAGGCCACGCCTTCCAGCAGTAATGAGCCGTCAAATCACAAAGGCCCCCGCCTCTCGTGAAACCGACCAAGCTAGACTGCCCTGCCCTTTAGCCTTTTAAAAATGTATATTTTGTACAACAGAGAGGAGGCGGTTTTGCAATGGAGAAGAGGTAGAGGAGCGTGCGTCAGCGATTTAGGATTGGACGAGAGGGCCGGCGGGCTATGACTGGATCAAAATCAAAATCAATTTACCCTTCAATTAAGAAAGCGACCCCACATTAACTAGTCTCCCTTTTATTCTGGGTCATAATTGACCATGATTTTCGCAAATAAAATATATGTTATACATTGCAAAAATAATATAATTCGAAAGCACATTCAGATACGAACCAAATGATACAATTTTGGGTGACATGCATTCACATTTTGCTTGTCAAATACAGTACGTGGTCAAACTTTGACCCAAAATACGCAAAACAACAAAAAATACTTCCAAGACCAGCGTCGCTCTTCCGCTCTTCTCCTCTTAAACCACCGCCGCTCCTCTCCTGTTCATCTAAATGCAGCGCCGCTCCTCTCCTCTTCCATTTCAAAACCACCGCCCCTCCTATCCTATTCCATTCCAAAACCTGCATCGCTCCTCTCCCGTTCTAATCCAAAACCAGCGCTGCTCCTCTCCTCTTCCATTAAAAAACCACCGCCGGCGAGTGAAGGTGCTATGGGGAAGTAGATCGATGGAGGAGTACAACCGATACGTGAGGATCGCAGACGGAGACCTTGTGATGCTAGCTAGGATGTTGGAGATACAGTCTTGGTTTGACAACAAGGACCAACTAGCGGCAACGGTGACATCCATGGCCAAATATCTGCAACAGAGCGAAAAGGCGGCGATACTCCCGGAGGGAGTCGTGCTGGAGTACATAGAGCTGCTCCTCTAGGCCATGGAGCAAACAGATTCACCGAATCCGATCGTGAGGGAGCGGTGGTGGGAGTATCGATCCCAGATGGAGCATCCACCAGAGATTGAAGGATCGAGCATCTACAGGGTGCCGTTTGTGAGGGTGTCTGAAGGAGTCCTGGATTAGGGGGTCTCCGGACAGCTGGACTATATCTTTTGGCCGGACTGGTAGACTATCAAGATACAAGATTGAAGACTTCGTCTCGTGTCCGAATAGGACTCTACTTGGCGTGGAAGGCAATCTAGGCAATACGGATATGGATATCTCCTCCTTTGTAACCGACCTTGTGTAACCCTAACCCTCTCCGGTGTCTATATAAACCGGAGGGTTTTAGTCCGTAGGACAACCGACAATCATACCATAGGCTAGCTTCTAGGGTTTAGCCTCTCTGATCTCGTGGTAGATCTACTCTTGTACTACCCATACCATCAATATTAATCAAGTAGGACATACGGTTTTACCTCCATCAAGAGGGCCCGAACCTGGGTAAAACATTGTGTCCCCTGCCTCCTGTTACCATCTGGCCTAGACGCACAGTTCGGGACCCCCTACCCGAGATCCGCTGGTTTTGACACCGACAGTGTCCTACCAGAGCGAGCCGGTGGAGTCTTCGTCGACCGAACCCAACTGCAAGAGGAGAAAAGCAGTTGGCCCGACGATGCTTCCCCGCCATCGTCACCCTCGCCGTTCACATCGTCTCATGGGGTGGCTGTCTGCCGCCGAGGAATAGGAGGGGGCTGCCCCCCCTCCAGCCCAATAGTCGGGCAGGTTGTGAATTGTCAGGAGGAGCTTAGGGTTGTCAGTATTTGCAGGTTGTGAATTGTGTTTTGTGTTGTGTATTTTGAGAGTACTTTCAGATATGAATGTCTTTTGAATTTCAGATTTGCAGTATTGAGCATATGAAGTATTTTATGAATTCTAGAGATCTATTTTTAGCACTTAAAAAATGTAGTTTCATAGGAGTATAAAAGTGCAGACAATGTGATTCTCAGAGAAGAAACTGCAAGTTTCAGTTTCAGATAAGAAACTGCAAGTTCGGTTTCAGATAAGAAACTGCAACTTTCAGAGGAAGATCATTTATATTAACACGGCCTTTTCAAACAGGGTTAACATCATGTTGGAAGTTTTATTCATGGTCAAAAATGGAACTACCAGCCAGTTAACATCATGTTGATCAACATTCATGCATAGCACATCTTCATATGATGCACAGTCAAAATGCCCACACAATGTTGAGTGTGCGAAACACAAAGAAAATGAGGGACAAAGTTTTGGCAAGTGTTGGACGTGGTTTTGGGCTGCCCCGTCTAGGCTTTCATTTTTAACATGCGCGACCCACGACCTCGGATGGGAGGTGCATAGGCCTGTTTGTATTTTCTTAGGGCCGTCATGTATCGACCGGCCTATGGACCTCCCATCCGAGGTCTTATGTTTGGCAGCCCAATTTATGTATTTTTTTGAAGAAAACGCAAAGGTCTGTTCTATTTTTCTATATAAGAATAGGAACGCCAGGTCCAACTTATGTTTCCCTTCTAACTATAATATTATATATTTAAATTATTTTATATGTTATTATATATTATTTTTATTCTCATCATATATTTAACAGATACTTACATATGTAAGAAAACAATATCCCACATCTTATTAACTTATAAAAGTAATTTCTTAACAAATAAAATCCTGGATTGTTTTGGCATGAAAATCCTAATGATTGTGTACAAAATCTTGGTAAGATTTAAGGATGAATGTAATAATATCACTTATTATTTAAATATATTTATAACAAAATGCTCAGCCCCTTTTTATTTTTTGATGACATTGTTGTCCCAACACAACATTATAATTAGAATCAGCCCCGCAAAATCGTGTATTTCGAGAAAGTGCAAATGGCCTGTAATTTTTTAGGAAATAAAATAAATGGGCCGCATGGACGCTACATTATTTGTTCACCCAGCCCAGCTAATGGCTGTAATTAAAAAAAGATCAAATTGACTATAAATTCTACCACACAAAAAAAGACTGTAAATTCTGAAAAAATGGGTTGAATACGTGCCACATTTTTGGAGGCTGAAATGTGGGCCAATAGGTTGAAGCCAATGCAAGTCGTTGTCAATTTAGTCAACAAATGATTCTGACATGTTAGCCGTTGGATTTACATCCAACGACCAGCATCCATCTTCAATCTCTCATCTTCTTCCTCCAGCGCCGCGGGACCACCTCCAGCCTCTTGCTGCTAGCAGCTCTGCTTAGCACACTTCGCTATGAAGCGCTACTCCACCGTTGGCCAGGCCATCCCTCCACCCCTCCACACCTCCTGTTCTTCTCCACCGACTGCCGAACCACACCGCACTAGAACCAGTTAACCCTCGTACACCTCTCCGTCTGCGACTCTACTCCCGCGTCTTCCCATCTCCGGCTCGTTGCTGTCCGGGGCCTCGCCTTCGTCCACCACCTTGGATGCGCTTGGCGCGGCGTGGTCAACGTGGTCAACGAATGTCACCATCGGAAGTAGACTGTGTGTGGAGAGGCTGACAGCTGGGTCCACGGCCGCACACAAGGAAATGCCTCCTTATTACGCGCAAAATAATGATTCCTCCACCTGACATCTGGGACCCACCGGAAGGGCCTCTGTATTTCGCGAAAATAACATGCCCCCCGCTGACATGTCGGACCCACCAGCTATCTTCGCACGCAAGGAAGTGCCTCCTTATTACGCAAAAAAAAATGAATATCCCCCCTGCCAGCTAGAACCCAGCATAGTGGGAAGCTGACTTGTGGGCCTACCAAGTTGACGGGGACGGAGGGCTTTGTCAACTTAGTCAATATGAATGATTCTAGCTCCTGTTACCGTACGATGTTCATCCAACGGCCGTAGTGCTTCTTCAACCTCTGGTCTTCTTGCTCCAGCCGCCCAAACCAGTGCCGGTCGTGCCGCGTGCTCCTGCCTCCCGTGGCCGGTTGTGATGCCAAGGAGGCCTCACCGCCCCCTACTACTCCGACCGCTGGCCAGGCCATCCCTCTACTCACCACACCCCCTGTTATTCTGCGGCGACAACAGCCTAACACCGCAGCCGAACCAGTGAACCCTCGTACTCCTTTTCGTGTGGGCATCCACTACTGCGTCTTCCCCGGCTCCTAGTCACCCCCTTCCTAGTCCTCACCGTCGTCCACCGCCGTGGTGCTCTCGGCGCGGCGTGGTCAACGTGGTCAAGGAACAACTTCCATCGGACGTGGACTGTATGTGGAGAGGCTGACAGCTAGGTCCACGACCGCAGCAAGGAAGTGCCTCCTTATTACGCGCAAAATAATAATTCCTCCACCTGACAGCGGGGACCCACCGGACGGGCCACCGTATTTCGTGAAAAAAACTTTTCCCCCTGACTGCTGGGACCCACCAGCTACATCTTCGCACGCAAGGAAGTGTGTCCAGGCAAAAAAACGATTAGCCCCCCTGACTACTGGGACCCACCAACTACATCTTCGCACGCAAGGAAGTGCATCCGGGCAAAAAAAAAAACGATTCACCCACCTGACTGCTGGGACCCACCAACTACATCTTCGCACGCAAGGAAGTGCCTGACAGTCGGGACCCACCTGGTCGAAGCATACGTAGCGTTGTCATTCTGGTCGCGAACGTGTACGTACATATATACTGGTAGATGTAGAGGTGCGCACGTGTCGTAGTAGAGGCGCGTATGTCTCGTAGTAGAGGCGCACACGTAGCATGTACACGTACGTACATCGGCCAGGGTGCAAGAAAGAAAATACGGCCACGTATGTGTACATACGGGCAGGGTCTCGAACGCCTACTCGCACATACGTACGGCCAGGGCTCGTGTACATGGCTGGGTCGGAACGGAGATACAGCGTCGTCGTCGTGTTCATGGGGAGGCAACGGAATGGGTCGTGTTCATCGGGAGGCAACGGAAGACATGGGAGCCAACCGGCTGGCTCGGAACGGAATGCGTGGTCGTGTTCATCGGGAGGGCTTGGATGGAACATGCGATGGAAACAAGGCCTGGCATAAAGCAAAACGGAGGAAACAGACCTCCTACGTTCGGAACGGGGTCCTATTGATCGGGAGGGGTGTGGCGTACCGCAAAACGGAGGAAACGGACCTCCTACGGTCGAAACAGGGGTCCTGTTGATCGGGAGGGGTGTGGCGTACCGCAAAATGGACGAAACGGACCTCCTACGGTCGAAATGGGGGTCCTGTTGATCGGGAGGGGTGTGGCGTACCGCAAAACGGACGAAATGGAACTCCTATGGTCGAAACGGGGGTCAAAACGGGACTCCACGGGATACTGTTCATCTCCACCGTCGACCTCCTCTAGCCTCCACGGGCTACCGTCGACCTCCTCCAGCCTCCATGGGCTCCTGTTCATCCAGCCTCCACCGCGCGCTACTCCACCGGCTACTGTTCAACCACCCCTCCACGGGCACCCCTCCACCGTCTACTGTTCATCCAGCCCTCCACACCACGGGGTCCTGTTCATCCAGAGGCAACGCCACCGCTCACTATTCATCCAACCCCCCCGCAACGCTAACTGTTCATCCAATCGATCGGCTTCAGTCAGCAACAGTAGTGAAGGAATCGCTCGATCGGGTTCAGTTAATAGCCATCGATCGATCGCTTGGGTTCAGTAACGCGTAGCCTGCAGTGCAATCGCTCGGGTTTAGTTAGAGCCCAACGCCTTGCTCGGGTTCAGTTAGAGCCAACGCCTCGCACACACGCGCGTACGTGTACGAGAGAAACGCGCATTGCTCGGCCCCCGACCTCCCACCGTAACCGGGAACTCCCCGAAATTTTCCTCCCCCTCGCTTCTACCACGTTTTTTTCCATCATGGACGGCCCAAAGAATGTCATGCAACTGCGTCTACGGCCCGCCCAGGACGAGAAACCCATTTTCTGTCATGATTTTTTGTCATAGAAGTAGGAGCCCACCACATCTATGATGATATCGGGTTTTGTCACAATTATCGTCATAGAAGTGTCATATGTATGACAGAAAAAAATTTCGTTCGGCCCAAAATGTCACAGATGTGTCTTTTTTTTGTCGTCTGTAAAGACACCTCCCCTGAAGATGAGAATCCTCTGCCGGGTTATTGTGCCCACCGGCTGGCCAACACTCATCCCCTTCCACAATGATTAAGTGCCCAGGAAAAAGCCCCGTATGCACCTCAACTCGCCAAGCTGAGGACCTTCCTGGCCAACGGTTTAACAAGTGTAGGCTTTGTCCATTGCTGGATATCTTGGAGTATCTTGCCGCTAAGTCGCTGCTCTCGCTTAATGTGCGAGTACACTGGTGAAGTAGAAGACTCCCAACATCATATCAATATTCAGCTAACAGATGAAGAGGTCACTGAGGCCGCCAAGAAGATATTGAACGAATCGGAACCTGTCTGTCGCCAAACCGAACTAGACCCTTTTTACACGCAAAACAAACCGCCTATTGTGAGTATTGTTCTTCCGCTTTACACTTGATATCTTTAGACTGTACAATCCTTGAATACCCTTCTTTTCACTTTTAAACAGGGTGATGATCCGTTCTGGAAGACGAAACCTCAACAGAAAGCGGCAAAACCTTCCCGCCCTAAAACCAAAGCCATCAAGAAAACCACAAAGCGGAAGGCACCTGAATGCATAAGTATGAAACTGGATGACGACCCAGATGAACCGGAAGATGAGGTAGAACTTGATTCACTTGGTTCACTTTTCATGCATCTCATTGACAATGATACTTATCAGGAGGACGTTGATGGCAGCCAAGCCGACGATGGAGAGGTAATTATCCTTTACTCCGGTTCAGACTCCTTGCCAACACAAAAAATCCGTCAAGTGGTCCGGAAAGTAAGCTTTTCACATCCTCTTGCTCACTTGGATCCAAAATTTATTTTGAAGAAGTAGCAGCACGAGGCTCGCCGCACAACCCGGCACAGCGGCCAAAAGGTTACTTTGACCGGTTTACCAGACACCCCAGTTCGAAAGCGCCGATCTGGGGTCTCACCCACTTCTGACACTTCTTATCCCAAGGCAGGCTATTTCCGACAACATCTTAATCCGTCCGATTCGAATTATCAGGTGAAACCTCCTTCATCCTCTGGTGATTCAACAGCGACCTAACTTCCTCCTCTCAAAACTGTAGCTGGGTAAGTACTTCAACCCCTTATTTTGATGTTTTCATACTTTATATGCTATGCTTAACTTTCACATCTTATTCTGTTTTAGAGCCAAAGCCAGACTCAACAAAAAGGCTCGGGTGAACAATCCGCCCAAAGACCAGGTGGTCATTGAACCGGAGCAAACGGTTCAATCGGAGCGAATGGTTGAACCGGAAGGTCCAAATCCTGAAGCTACCTTTGATGAACCATCCCCTCAAGATCACAATACTGATGAACAACCAGAAGTCAACACTTCTGTGCCTGATGATGAACCGGCAGATCCAATCCGGGCTGATGATAGATCTTCTAGTCCGGTGAGAGCTACTGCCACCCCATCAACTCTAGAAAAGACTTCTGGAGACAAAGAAGGCGAAGTTATAATTACTAGTATTGGTCACACCTCCCCTGGCATCCTGTAATTTTGGCCAAACATAGTGCCAAGGAAGAACGTGCTGCCATGGAAAAAGGCAAATGGAGCACCGACTTGTCAAGCTATGCCCATCTCAGCACTCAAGAACTCCACTCTGGTTTTCTAAACCGTCTGCACTCAAACCGTGATTATGAAGCCGGTTTGGTGAACCTGATGAAGGAGCGCTATGAGGTATTTTCATCACTTCCCCTTTTCGTAAATCCAATTTGTAAATATCAACTCAAGTAGCCCCTAAGGGCCGGTTTATGATAACAATAATAAATCGGGACTTTTAATATCTCAATCCTTGCATGCTGATCCTCCATATGTCAAATGATCTTTGGAAACAAACCGATACTTTATCATTGTATTCCTGTAGTTTTCATCGGTGTAGCCCCCAAGGGCCGGTTTATCTTTCCAAGGTAAACCGGGTCTTGAATCAATGCGTCAACTTTGAACAGATGTACATTAGCCCCCAAGTGTTAAGGATATTGCTTGCATTGTACTTGAGACTTGTGAAAAATATGTTGATGATAGAGCAAATAGGCATTATCCGCCAAGTACAAAGTGTATAACTTGTTATACGCTTGGTACTTGATAACCTGTTTTGATGATATATCTCACCTTTGTAGGCTGAGCTGAGTAAAAAGGTTGCTCAAACCGTGGATCTTCAAGAGAATGTTAAATCTCAGCAAGCAGAGGCTTCCAAAGCCAAAGAAGAGCTGACCAATTCCCTAGCAGCTATGGAGAAACTGAAAGAAACCTTTAACAAAGAGCGTGCAGACTGGGAGATAGAAAAGGCCGGTTTAACAACGAAGGCCGAGGACGTAGAGGCAGCCCTGAAGCCGGTGGTTGAAGAACTGCCCGGTTTAAAGCGGCAGATTAACGCCATGACTGCTGCTGTATTTGGTAAGTACCCTCTCATGCAGTTTGTCTAATTTCATAATATCTTATCAATGACCGGTTTACTGATGTTTAACCATGATAGGGACCCGCATTGCTCATCTAGGCTCTGACATGCGGGTGAAGCTTAAAGCGGCCTATACCTTGATAGAGCAGTTGTTCTCTGGATCCCAGCGAGCCATTTGCACTGTAGCTTATAACAAGCCTCCGCCATCGCTGATAAAGGAAACTATCAAAAAACTGGCCATGCTGCTTGCCAGGATCAACGAACTGAAGAGATCAGCTGCAAGGTCAGGTGCGCTGACCGCGCTAATCCGGGCCAAGGCATGGATTCCGGATCTTGAACCGGCAGATATCATCAAAGGCTATCCTTGTGTGAAAGAAGATGGCTCAGACTTCAATAATGACGATCTTCGAAGGCTGACAAAGGAGATGCGGCCGATAGCAAGCAAACTAGTAGAGGATACAGATCTATCTCATTTTCAACCAGTTTATGATGCTGAGGGAAAAAGACAGGCCGCACTGATTCATAATGTTGAAGATCTTGTGCCGCCAATCCGTAAGCATACTTACGCTCCTGACATTGACCCCTCCAACCTTATTCACGAAGAGGCCGTTTTTTAAGCTTTAATCGGAATCGATTGGCCAACGGTTGATTTCCAGCGTCTGGGGAGGGATGAGGAGAATGTGACCGCGCAAGATGACCCTCAATCGTCAAGCCGTCCCGATGAGGAATCCTAAACCGGTGGCCAGTTTATCAGCTGCAGTCTGCCACTCCTTTGAAAACACTTATTCAATTTGGGGTATTGAAAGCGCCTTGTAATAGGATAGCATGAACACCTTATCTGCCATGCCATCAAGCATGTTTGTTTTGCTTGATACCGAGAACTTGTCCTGCCTTTGGGATCTATTTATGCATAATCCATTATGATTTGTGTTCCTGCATATAAGAACTTGAATGTGTCCTAGTGGTTTACCACTGGACTGGTCATGATGCCCAAAAAAATATATCCATAACTTGGATGGATAACCAAGATTTGTATTAACCAGATATAAAATAAATGATACCTATGATATATCTTCGTTGGCTGACCAACTATTGGTATAGTAGGAGTGAAAATACCAGTCTGGAGTGTTGATGACTCCTTTCCCTCTTGCCGGTTTATACAGAAAAAACATACCGGGTGATGATAACCACTGGATTGTTCCTATAATGCTGGTGACCTGTGGCCAAAACCAGACCGGAGCAATTTACTACCGGTTTAGAACTGATCATGTACTGACAACTGAGCATTGAAAGCCACGCCGGGTTGTAATAAACACCGGTGTATCAGAAATATTCATAAATCCCTTATCAAAAGATATTAAAAACAACAAATCCAAAAGAAATATACAAGGATTTTCATGGGCTGCCAGGACCTAAATCGAGGCTTTTCATGGGCTGCCAGGCCGCTGAGTTAAACCATTTTTCAAGGCCTTTTTAAGATGGACCTCAATCTTTAACCAATCACCGTTTTAACTTTGACAAGTTCAGGGTCTATGAGATTGACTTGTTAAACGTTCGATGGGTCATACCAGGTTTACCTGGATGGAGTGGCTTACTTAAAAAAGGCAGGATAACCCGGGGTTTTAGGTGTATACACCTGGCTTCCAAGCCTGGCTTGATAGCCTATCACAAGAGTACAAACTTGGTGTTCTTTGAGAAGCAAGGAGCCCCCAAGTAATATTTGAGCTATGCTTAGTGGTTACCTATGTTTGAGTTGTGCTTGATGCAATAGACTCTCTTTGGTTGCACATAATTTCCTTTTGCCTTTAACCCTATCAAGAGGTGCAGCTATGGCGTGAATATAACCAAGCCCCCTAGTGATTTCCCTTTTTGGTTTTAAACCGATCAAGAGGTGTAGCTATGGTTCGGATACGACCAAGCCCCCTAGTGATTTCCTTCATATCTGTGTGGCTTTATAGGCCGGGTTAATAGAACTCCGCTTTGTAAGTAGAAGCCCCCATGGAACCACACATGATGTAAAAAAGAACAGAGACCCCGCTTTAACCGAGGCTTCGGTTTATTGTATAATATATACATTGTCATAAGTATGTACATAAGAAGAGCCTGTGGCTCAAGTGTAGTAAGGCCGGAGAAGAGCTATATTCCACGGCCGCTTGGTCTCCTCCTCCGATTTACGTGAGTCTTTGTGCTCTCGAACATTGATAAGGTAGTATGACCTGTTGTGCAGGTTTTTGCTGACCACAAAAGGTCCTTCCCAAGGTGGGGATAACTTGTGCATATCAGTTTGATCCTGGATGAGCCGGAGCACCAGGCCACCCTCTTGAAAAGTTCCGGTTTTAACCCGGCGGCTGTGATAACGCCGGAGATCTTGTTGATAAATCACCGAATGTGCCACTGTGAGATCACGCTCCTCATCTAACAGGTCCAGTGAGTCCTGACGTGCCTTCTCATTGTCAGCTTCAACGTAAGCCGCCACACGGGGTGAGTCATGACGGATGTCACTAGGAAGAACCACCTCTACTCCATAAACCATGAAAATAGGTGTGTAACCCGTCGATCTGTTTGGTGTGGTGTTGATACTCCATAACACAAAAGGTAACTCCTCGACCCAACAACCCGGTGTCCGCTTTAAAGGAACCATGAGCCGGGGTTTGATACCTCTCAAAATTTCTTCATTTGCCCTCTCTGCTTGACCATTAGACTGGGGGTGAGCCACTGACGCTACATCAAGCCGGATGTGCTCACGTTGACAAAATTCCTCCATCTCACCCTTAGATAGATTAGAACCATTATCAGTGATAATGCTGTGTGGGAAACCAAACCGGAAGATCACCTTCTTGATGAATTGAACCGCCGTGGCTGCATCACACTTACTAACTGGCTCTGCCTCTACCCACTTGGTAAACTTGTCAACCGCCACCAACAAGTGGGTCTTTTTGTCCTTGGATCTCTTAAAGGGTCCAACCATATCGAGCCCCCAAGTTGCAAACGGCCAAGTGATTGGAATCATTCTCAACTCCTGGGCCGGAACATGGGCGCGGCATGCAAACTTCTGACAACCGTCACACCTCTTTACTAAATCCTATGCATCATCATGAGCCGTCAACCAATAGAAGCCGTGACGAAAAGCCTTAGCCACCAGGGATTTTGAACCGGCGTGGTGACCACAATCTCCTTCGTGGAATTCTCGCAAAATCTCACAACCCTCTTGGGGAGACACACAACGCTGAATTGCTCCTGTGACGCTGTAACGATGTGTTCCCCGTTAATAATGGTCATTGACTTGGATCGCCGGATTATCTGTCGGGCCAAGGTTTCATCCTCCGGTAACTCGCCCCGGTTCATGTAAGCCAAGTACGGGACTGTGCAATCCGGTATAACATGCAAAGCCGCCACCAACTGGGCCTCCGGGTCAGGAATAGCCAATTCCTCCTCTGTGGGTATCTTGACCGACGGATTGTGCAGTATGTCGAGGAAAACATTAGGTGGCACCGGTTTACGCTGAGAGCCTAGATGACTTAAAGCGTCCGCCGCTTCATTGTTGCGTCGGTCTATATGGTCCACTTGATAACCCTTGAAATGACCAGGCACTATGTCCACCTCTCGTCGATATGCAGCCATGAGTCGGTCCTCAAAATCCCAAGTGCCAGACACCTGTTGAGCCACCAGGTCCGAGTCACTGAAGCACTTAACCCGGCTTAAATTCATCTCCTTAGCCATCCGAAGACCATGGAGTAAGGCCTCATACTCAGCTGCATTGTTAGTGCAAGGGAACATTAAGCGAAGAACATAACAAAAATTGTCACGCCGTGGGGAAGTTAATATGACTCCAGCCCTCGAGCCCTCCAATTGCCTAGACCCATCAAAGTGAATAGTCCAATAAGTGTTGTCTGGCTTTTCCTCTGGTGCCTGCAACTCTGTCCAATCGTTTATGAAGTCCATGAGTGCTTGAGATTTGATTGCTGCGCGAGGTGTATATTTGAGCCCGTGAGGTCCAAGCTCAATAGGCCACTTGGCAATCCGTCCAGTCGCCTCTCTATTTTGGATGATATCTCCCAAAGGGGCTGAACTAACCACTGTGATAGGATGACTGAGGGAGTCCTGGATTAGGGGTTCTCCGGACAGCCGGACTATCTCCATTGGCCGAACTGTTAGACTATGAAGATACAAGATTGAAGACTTCGTCTCGTGTCCGGATGGGACTCTACTTGGCGTGGAAAGCAAGCCAGGCAATAAGGATATGGATATCTCTCCTTTGTAACCAAGCTTGTGTAATCCTAACCCTCTCTCGTGTCTATATAAACCGAAGAGTTTTAGTCCGTAGGACAACAATCACAACATACAATCATACCATAGGCTAGCTTTTAGGGTTTAGCCTCTCTGATCTCGTGGTAGATCTACTCTTGTACTATCCATATCATCAATATCAATCAAGCAGGACGTAGGGTTTTACCTCCATCAAGAGGGCCCGAACCTGGGTAAAACATCATGTCCCCTGCCTCCTGTTACCATCCGGCCTAGACGCACAGTTCGGGACCCCCTACCCGAGATCCGCCAGTTTTGACACCGACATTGGTGCTTTCATTGAGAGTTCCTCTGTGTCATCGCCGTTAGGCTTGATGGCTCCTACTATCATCGATAGCGATGTGGTCTAGGGTGAGACTTTTCTCCCCGGAAAGATCTTCGTATTCGGCAGCTTTGCACTGCGGGCTAATTCGCTTGGCCATCTGGAGCAGATTGAAAGCTACGTCCCTGGCCATCAGGTCAGATTTGGAAGTTTGAACTACACAGCCGACATCCGTGGAGACTTGATCTTCGATGAATTCGAGCCACAGCCGGGCGCTCCACATTGTCACGATGGGTATGACCTAGCTGTGTCGCCGAACAGTACCCCAGAGGCTGCGCCCGCATCAGCTCCGACCCTTAGCTCAGAGCCAATTGCGCCAGTCGAGGACGGGTGGTTAGACACCGCCTCAGGGGCTGCAGTCTCAACGGCGATCAAGCCGAACACCAGCCTAAACCTCTGCGCAGCCCGTGACTCCAAGGTGCCGGACTCTTTTCCGGACTCCAAACCATCCGCGCCCCTGCCAATCGAATCCGATTGGGCGCCGATCATGGAATTCACCGCCGCGGATATCTTTCAGCACTCACCCTTCCGCGACATTCTGAATTCACTAAGGTCTCTCTCTTTGTCAGGAGAGCCCTGGCCGGATTATGGCCAATAGGATTGGGATGCAGACGACGAAGAAATTTGACGCCCACCCACCACCCACTTAATAGCCACCGTCGACGACTCAACCGACATGCTCGACTTCGACTCCGAAGACATCGACGGTATGGATGACGATGCAGGAGGAGAAGAGGAACCACCGCCCACAGAGCGCTGGATGACCACCTCATCATATGACGTATACATGGTGGACACACCAAAAGAAGACGACGACGATGAACGGAAGGACGCACCAAAGGCTTGTTCCCCCAAGAAGCAGTTAAAGCGGCGGTGCAAGCGCCGCCCCAAATCCTGCCTCGGTAGAAATAACGATCATACGGACCCAGCGTTGGAGCAGGGCGAAACACTGCCGGACCACGGCAATACGGAGAATCAAACCAAACAAACCAATTCTATCAAAGATAATAGTCCGGACGGCATAACGCCGGACGGGCACTCGGAGCAGCAGAATGCCCGTCAAAGGCTCATTGCCACCGCGAGGAGTCTGAAAAAGCAGAAGCAAAGGCTCAAGGCTGCGCAGGACACACTCCAAATCAGATGGAGCAAAGTACTCAACACAGCAGCGAAGTACGGCGGCAATCGCCCCACCAAGAGCTACCCAAAGCGGAAGTTGCTACCTGAATTCGATGAGGAGGCCTCAGACCCCCCACAACCAAAAATAAAAACGGCCACCTAGCCGGATAGACGACCTCACGACCAACATAGAGCGGCAAACAACGCCACCCACAAGCCAATACGCGATCCACGCGAGGGCTCGCACCAAAAGGACGACGCAACCAGATCCATCTATGGACCACACAAGTGCGCCCCAGCATACGATGTAACACAACAAACATCTGAACAATGCAGTACACCCAGATATAGGGGTGCTGCACACCCCCTATGTTTCACCGACGAGGTGCTGGACCATGAATTTCCAGAGGGATTCAAACCCGTAAACATAGAGGCATACGATGGAACAACAGACCTTGGGGTCTGGATTGAGGACTATATCCTCCATATCCATATGGCTCGAGGAGATGATCTCCACGCCATCAAGTACTTACCCCTCAAGCTCAAAGGGCAAGCTCGCCACTGGCTTAAAAGCCTCCCCGAAAACTCCATTGGAAGCTGGGAAGAGCTCGAAGACGCTTTTCGGGAAAATTTTCAAGGGACTTATGTCCGACCTCCGGACTTGGATGATTTGAGTCATATAACTCAACAGCCCGGAGAGTCAGCCCGAAAACTTTGGAATAGGTTTCTTACTAAAAAGAACCAAATTGTCGACTGTCCAGACACCGAAGCCTTGGCAGCTTTTAAGCATAGCGTCCATGACGAATGGCTTGCCAGACACCTCGGCCAAGAAAAGCCGAGAACAATGGCAGCATTAACAAGCCTCATGACCCGCTTTTGCGCGGGTGAGGACAGCTGGCTAGCCAGATACAGCACCAGCGACCCCAGTACATCTGAAGTTAGAGATGGAAACGGGAAATCACGGTGCAACAACAATAACAAACGCCAGAATAAAGAAGACATCACGAAGAGCACGGCAGTAAACACCAGATTCAAAAGCTCTCGGCCAGGTCAGCAAAAGCCGCCCTCTAAAGGCGCCAGAGACGAACTGTCCAACCTAAACAAAATTCCGGGCCAAATATGTCAGATCCATAGCACCCCTGGTAAACCCGCTAATCATACCCACAGAGAATGTTGGGTCTTCAAGCAGTCCGGCAAGATCAACGCCGTAAACAAGGGGGAGGATACACCAAGCGAAGACGAGGATGAGCCACTCAAGAAAGACACTAGGGAACAAAAGAAATTTCCACCAGAAGTCAAAACAGTAAACGTGTTACACGTGATCAAGGGGAGAAACAAAACGACACTCCCAGAAAAATATGCCCAAGGGCCTATCACCGTGGAGCCCTGCCACTGGTCATCTCAACCGATCACTTTTGACCATTGTGATTACTCAGAAAGTATCCGGCGTGCATGATGGGCTGCCCTGGTATTAGACCCAATAATCGACGGATACCACTTCACACGAGTCCTGATGGACGGTGGCAGCAGTCTCAACCTGATATACCAGGATACAATCCGCGAAATGGGGATAGACCCAACGAAAATTTGCCATAGTAATACTACCTTTATAGGGGTAACGCCAGGCCCAGGGGCTCATTGCATGGGCTCCCTGCTACTAAAGGTTATATTCGGCTTCCCCGATAACTTCCGTAGCTAACATTTAACCTTGCACATCGCTCCATTCCAAAGCGGCTATCAAGCACTACTTGGACACGAAGCTTTTGCACGCTTTAATGCAATACCACATTACGCTTCCCTGACGCTCAAGATGCCTGGTCCACGCGACATCATTACAGTGAACAGAAGTATCAAGCAATCTTTGCGCGTCGAAGAGAATACAACTGCCTTGGCAACCGCACACTAAAAACGGCCTCACCAACTAAAGCATTTGATAGGTCGTCAAGACCACGGACGCGGTTAGACGAGTCTGGCGCTGCTATATGTAATTTGTACCGGATGGATGGCCACACCCCTATTACAAATACAAGGGGCTCAACGTGCACAGACAAGCGGCAATTTCTACTCATTTTTAATTATACATGGTTTCTTTAAAAACTATCTTTTTGCACGACAACTTTTTCACCTAAGTTCCTCTCTTTTACAGATGATCATCGTGCTACACCCATCCAGGATACGGCACAATGGAGACGCAGACGCAGACATGCAGCAGGGACCAGTTCCAAGGATTCTTTTTAGATTAAGACCATGCGTAAACCTTTTTTACTGTCTCTTGTTGATACACATCCACCGAATTCTCAGCACAATTGGGAAGGATGCGGACGTCTTTGCATGTGGCCACGTCAGAATAATGCACGTACCTGGACACAAGGGGCTTGTCACGAAGGGCACTATTTAGGCCCGGTTTATACCATAAAGACCGAATACCTTAGGGAGTGTTCGGCGTCGCGACTTTGTCCTTATATGCATTAGCTCCGAAACATTGTCTTTGGTCAAATGTTGGGTTCACCCGGCTCCTATGTTTTGGTGCCTTACGCTCCGCTTTATCGGCTAACGTAGCACCAGGAGAACTACTGCGATTGTGCCCTAGTTCATCCGGACGAGCACCTCAGTAGAGAAAGCCGAAAACTGACTGTCATGATATAGCGTGAGACTAGTCAACCACTGGATGACCTATCGGAATGTTAGAATTCCTCCGCCTTAACGAAGGGCCGTTTTCCGGCCAGGCATGTACGCACCCCGCGATCGGGAGAGTGCGGAGCCACCAGGGGCTATCTAGTAGCCCCACTGTCAAACTCCTATGGCTAAGTGAAAGTGTTAAAGCATTATATTCCGGTTGCCTCGTTCGCTACACTATCACCTCCTTAATAGGACCAAGACGTTGGGTTAAGTGTGAACACGCGTTTTTCGCGAGCACCTCCGCATTATATGCATGGGGGTTGAAGCAGACGGCTACAATCTTTCAGGTTATACACATGTATACATAAACGGCCGCATAGGGGGCATCATACTACTTTCAGGCAAAAGTATAAACATGGCCTTATAAAACTTCATAAAAGCATTGTGTTTACAATGAGAATACATATCACTCAAACATAATATTCTTCGAGCACTGGGCCTCTATCAAACGAGCACCCTCGAGAACCTCCTCGAAATAGTGCTCGGCAGCCACTCGGCCTATGGCCGAAACCTGCGCCGCAACAGTGGTAGCGTCCATCTCCGCCCAGTATGCTTTAACACGGGCAAGGGCCATCCGTGAGCCTTCTGTGCACGCCGACCTCTTCATCACATTAATGCGTGGCACCGCACCAAGGAACTGCTACACTAAGCTGAAATAGTTGTTCGGCTTTGGCTTTTTCGGCCATAGCTGATCCACAACAGACCTCATGGCGAGTCCGGACAACCTATTCAGTTCGGCCCATTCGGCTAGCTGGTCAGTCAATGAAAGCGGAAGCTCTGGAACATTGAATTGCGACCAGAATAGCTTGTCCACTTCATGATCTGTCTGACCTTGGAAGTACTTGGCAGCATCGGCAGCACTCGCCGCCAAATCCATATACGCATCTGCCGAACTCCACAGCCGATCCAGAGGGGCAAACCGTGGATCTCCGAACTTCCTCCGTAACATGAAGGGTTTCCCAGCCGCAATATCCCCGGCTTCTCGCAGCTCCTCCTTCTTCGCTCTCATAGCAGAACGGGTGTCTTTGTCCGCCATCTTGGCCTTCTCAAGGTCCGTTGCCTTCGCTCGGTTTTCTTTTTCAAGGACCCATCAACGGTCGGCAGTGTCTTTTAATTCTATGGCCATCTTGGCCATTTTCTCTTGGCTCTCGCAATGTGCGCCTTCTCGGCTTTCAACTCTTCGGCCGCCTTCAAAGCAGCCGCATTACTAATCCTCGCTTGTTCCTTGGCTCGGGCATGTTCTGCCCGCAAGGTTTCCACGGTGGTAGCTCCATCTGCAGTCACAACATATTAAAGATACTGACATCATGCTGCTCTTACTGTGTGGCGTTCACCAGATAATAACACTTACCCTGTGCCTCGTCAAGCCTCTTGTTAACAAGCTCGATGTCGGCATCTGCCGCATCCAGTTGCCGTTTTAATTTGGCAAACTCACTAGTCCGGCTAGCCACCGGAGCTTCCACCACCTACACATAGGGCAGTCTGGTTATTGCCTGGGAATATGATCCTCTGTCCGTCGCCATTCTCAACGACAACCAGAGTCTCGGGGGCTACTATCTACACAGGGCACACCTGACATGTGCAGTACTATCACATATTATCTCACGTACGTCAAAGCCTATCAGTAGACTCATAAAGGCTTCATGTAATCCGCTTTCGGTGGACGAGATTCTCTCCATCAACGTACCCACCAGCATACGGTATTCTTCTGAGATGGCCGCTCGCCCCACCAACTCCCTTAGAACGTCCGATCGCACACCAGACGGTGCCGGACTCTTTTGTCTGCTCTCTTCGGGAGCCGGACGCTGGGGACTTCGGGGGTCTATGGGATTATCTTCTGGCCTCACCGGATCCGGAGAGGCCCTCCGTGATGACACTTCGGGGTCACCCGCTTCTTGAGCGGAGGAGTCCGGGGGAGGCGTTTCGCTCTCCATCATATCTGGAAGAAGATCCCCCGAAGACGAGCTCAGCTGAGAGGGGCTAAGGCCCGAACTGCAAGATATATGCGGTGGTTATTTTCTCAGCAAAAAGATAGCATACCTTTAATATTAATGTATTTTGGATCACTTATGACTCGTTGGAGGGCTGATCCCCCCGCGGACTTTGTGCGGCAAAAGCACCCCCTGAGGCAGGACCCTCTATGGGAGACTTCTTCTCCCGTTTGGAGGCTTCGGCTTCCGGATCCTCGGAAGCAGTCCTTTTCCTCCCCCGGTTGTCCTCCTTCGTGGAGACGCTTATTCCCTCGGTTGGAACGGGCAGCGATGGGGGCCCGCGTTCGCCCATATTATCCCCCCCGGTATGTTCCTTCGAGGGCTCCGGGCAAGGTGCGACCTCGAGCATCTTTTCCAATACCGGATTTTCCAAACCCTCAGGGAGGGGGGCCAAACACCGAATCATCTTTGCCTTTGTTAACCAGTCTTGGTCAAAAAGCAAACTCTCAGAAATAACTTCGTGATGAATAAAAGACAGTGTGTTCGGCCAGAGGATTTCTTACTTGTTCGGCGGCGCGGTTATTGCTCAGGCCCACGTCCTCGGTAATATCTGGACACTCTACTTGAGGTCTGAAGAATGACTTGTACATCTCCTCGTGCGTCAGGCCGAGGAAACTTTGAATGGCACGCGGTCCCTCTGGGTTGAACTCCCACAAGCGAAGGGGCCGGCGTTTGCAAGGCTGGACTTGACGAACCAGCATAACTTGTATTACCACAGCCAAATTAAAATCTCCCTCGAAGAGATCTCGGATGCGGCTTTGCAATATAGGCATGTCCTTGGCTGGACCCCAGCTCAGACCTCTGCTAATCCATGACATCAGTTGTGGTGGGGGGCCTAAGCGGAAAGCGGGGGCAGCCGCCCACTTGGCACTTCTGGGAGCCGTGACGTAAAACCACTCCCGTTGCCATAATTCGGACACCTCTGGAAAGGAACCTTTCAGCCATGGAGCTCCTGCCATCTTGCCTATTGATCCACCTCCGCACGCTGCATGTTGCCCCTCGATCATCTTCGGCTTTACTTCAAAGGTCTTGAGCCACAGGCCGAAGTGAGGGGTAACGCGGAGGAAGGCCTCACACACGATAATAAATGTCGAGATGTGGAGAAAGGAGTCCGGAGCTAGATCGTGGAAATCTAGCCCGCAATAGAACATCAAACCCCTGACGAAGGGATCCAGAGTGAGGCCTAGACCTCGGAGGAAGTGGGAGACGAACACGACGTTATCGTTGGGTTCGAGAGTAGGGACAATCTGCCCTCGAGCAGGCAGCCAATGCGAAACCTTGGCGGTTAGGTATCTGGCCTCCCTCAACTTCTTAATGTCCTCTTCCGTAACAGAGGAGGGCATCCATCGGCCTTGAAGGCTGGATCCGGACATGATTGAAGATCCGAAGCAACTAACCTGGGCTTTGGGTGTTAGAGCTTGAGGCGGGGGAAGGGTTCGATTGAGCACGAGAGGAAAAAAGCAAAAACCTTGTCCCTTTATAAAGAGGGTGAACATCAAGCGTCCTCTCCGTAGCCGTTTAGGACTTGCCTATAATCTAGGAGTCCTAGACACGGTTGGGTTACCCATGACCGCATTAATGAAAATCCCGTAATTGAGGGAACACGATCTCCGCTTCAACAAGACGTGTCAAGAAACCGCCTCGCGTTATGTGTGGAGCTGGTTGAAGAAAAACGGTTTGAATAATCGCCGGGCCATGACACAACGTCATCCTGCCAAAACGAGTCAGCAAATTGGATTTGCAGAAATATTATTCTCTCTACGGTGGTATGTGGAACTTATTTTGCAGGGTCGAACACTATCCTCATATTCAAATTCTTCTGTGATGTATTCGGAGAAGGAACCCGCCTTGCAATGCCGAAGACAATACTGCGCGCCGGACTCATCGCCATTGAAGCCTGGTTTAGGGGTTACTGAGGGAGTCCTGGATTAGGGGGTCTCCGGACAGCCGGACTATCTCCATTGGCCGGACTGTTAGACTATGAAGATACAAGATTGAAGACTTCGTCTCGTGTCCGGATGGGACTCTACTTGGCGGGGAAGGCAAGCTAGGCACTACAGATATGGATATATCCTCCTTTGTAACTAACCTTGTGTAACCGTAACCCTCTCCGGTGTCTATATAAACCGAAGGGTTTTAGTCCGTAGGACAACAATCACAACATACAATCATACCATAGGCTAGCTTCTAGGGTTTAGCCTCTCTGATGTCATGGTAGATCTACTCTTGTACTACCCATATCATCAATATCAATCAAGCAGGACGTAGGTTTTACCTCCATCAAGAGGGCCCGAACCTGGGTAAAACATCATGTCCCCTGCCTCCTGTTACCATCCGGCCTAGACGCACAGTTCGGGACCCCCTACCCGAGATCCGCCGGTTTTGACACCGACAATGACCCTGAAAATAGTGCTTGAGCTTCCAGCTTGCCGTAAAAACTACATACACCAGCTTCTGCCAATGCGGATACCTCTGCTTTGATTCAATAAGCACCTCACTGATGTAATAAACTGGCCGTTGAATAGGATATTCCTTTCCAGCTTCCTTGCACTCTACAACAATAGCCACACTAACAGCCCGGGCATTAGCAGCCACATATAACAGTAAAGGCTCGTTATCGACCGGAGCCGCATGGATAGGCGGTTCAGCTAACTGTCTCTTCAAATCCTCAAATGCTTTATCAGCCGCATCACTCCAGACAAAGTCGTCCGTTTTCTTCAACATCTGATATAAAGGGATAACCTTCTCCCCAAGACGACTGATAAACCGGCTCAAAGCCGCAATCCGGCCCACCAAACGCTGAACATCATTGATACATGTCGGTTTAGCCAGGGACGTGATAGCTGAATTTTTTTTCCAGATTAGCCTCAATGCCTCTGTTAGACACTAGAAAACCCAAGAGCTTGCCTGCCGGAACACCAAAGACACATTTGTCCGGATTAAGCATCATCTTGTAAACCCGAAGGTTGTGAAAAGTCTCCCTCAAGTCATCTATCAATGTTTCCTCCTTCCTGGACTTCACCACAATATCATCCACATATGCATGAACATTGCGCCCAATCTGCTTATGAAGACAATTCTGAACATAGTGCTGATAAGTCGCCTGGGCACTCTTGAGCCTAAAGGGCATAGAAACATAAGAGAAGGCTCCAAAAGGATTTATAAAAGCTGTCTTCTCCTGGTCCTTTACTGCCATTTTGATCTGGTGATAACCAGAATAAGCATCCAGAAAACACAAACGGTCACAGCCCGCCATAGCATCAATAATCTAATCAATACGAGGGAGGGCGAAGGGATCAACTGGACAAGCCTTGTTCAAGTCTATGTAGTCCACACACATACACCAAGTGCTGTTTTACTTAAGGACCAACACTGGGTTAGCCAGCCACTCCAGGTGAAAGACCTCCACTATAAACCCTGCGGTCAACAGCCTAGCTACCTCTTCACCAATAGCTTTACGCCTTTCTTCGTTGAAGTGGCGGAGAAACTGTCTGGCCGGTTTAAACATAGGATCTATATTAAGTGTGTGCTCAGCGAGTTCCCTCGGTACACCTGGCTTGTCAGAAGGCTTCCATGCAAAGATGTCCCGGTTCTCACGGATGAACTCGATGAGCATGCTTTCCTATTTGGGATCCAGATTAGCGCTGATGCTGAACTGCTTGGATGAATCGTCAGGAACAAAATAAACCATCTTAGTGTCTGTGGCCGATTTAAACTTCAATGCCGGATCATGCTCTATAGTTGTTTTTTTTAAAGAAGTCATGTTGGCCGGGTCAACCTTGTCTTTATAAAACTTCAGCTCCTCTATGGCACAAACCGACTCAGCATAAGCCTCATCACCCCCTTCACATTCCAAAGCAATCTTCCTGCTCCCATGTACTGTGATGGTCCCTTTATGACCCGTCATTTTAACCTGTAGATAAACATAACATGGCCTTGCCATGAACTTGGCATAAGCCGGTCGTCCAAACAGGGCGTGATACGGCCTCTTGATTTTCACCACCTCAAAAGTCAACGTTTCTGACCTTGAGTCATGATCATCTCCAAAAGCCACCTCTAGGGCTATCTTGCCCACTGGATACATAGACTTACCAGGCACCACACCGTGAAAAACGGTGTTCGACGGTTTAAGATTCTTATCTGTCAATCCCATATGGTGCAAGGTATCATAGTAAAGGATGTTGATACTACTTCCACCATCCATGAGCACCTTGGTGAACTTATAGCCCCCAACTTGAGGTGCCACCACTAAGGCCAGATGACCCGGATTATCAACCCGGGGTGGGTGATCCTCTCGACTCCCTAAAATTGGTTGCTCAGACTAGCGCAAATACTGAGGCACTGCCGGGTCAACAGAGTTCACGGCCCTCTTGTGAAGCTTCTGATCATGCTTGCACAAGCTAGTGGTGAAGACATGATACTGCCCACTATTCAACTACTTTGGATTGCTCTGATAACCCGACTACTGCTGCTGCTGATTCCCTTGATGGTTATAACCTCCCTGATTGCCCTGGTTCCCTTGATTGCTATGTCCGGGTTGATTGCCTTGAAATCCTGAACCGGAGATGCTGCCTCCATAACCTGGCCCATGAAAACCACCTCCTGAACTGCCGGGCGGGCCATTGTCATATTGAAACATATTGGAGTTCTTGAACTCTCGCATGATGTAACAATCCTTCCAAAGATGTGAAGCTGGCCGCTCCTTCGATGCATGCTTTGGACAAGGTTGATTTGACAAGCGCTCCAGATTGGGGCCTGACCCTCCGCCCCTCTGGGGCTGTTTGCCCTTACGACGCTGACCATTATCCTGAGCATTGGTGTTAGCCACAAAGTCCAAACTATTGTCTGCTTTGCACTTACTATTGTTCCCATGATCTGCCGGGTTATGCTGCTGTCCCTTGGTGTTACCGTTCTTCTTCCCTTTCCCCGATTTTTCCTCCTCTGAGTCGGGGTCTTTGGTACTAACTGAATCGCCATATTTAACCAAAGCGGCCATAAGTGTTGACATGTCATTGCAGTGACATTGGAGCCTTCCTAACTTTAGTTTTAACGGCAGAAACCGGCAATTGCCCTCCAACGTTAACACTGCTATATCCGCGTTGATGCGATCCGACAAATGCAGAATAGCGGAGACCCGCTTCACCCAATGGGTTGTAGACTCCCCATCCTCTTGAACACAAGCGGCCAGGTCCACAATCGACATAGGCTGCTTAGAAGTATCTTTAAAATTCTAGATAAACTGGTGTTTTAACTCGGCCCATGATTCGACAGAGTTAGCTAGTAAGCTCTTTAACCAAGTACGAGTTGTCCCCTCCAACATCATGGTGAAGTATTTAGCACACACCGCTTCATCCACATCCATCATCTCCATTTCCATATCATAACTTTCAACCCATGACTCTGGTTGCAAATCGGCGGTGTAATTGGGCACCTTAGGAGGGCCTTTAAAATCCTTGGGCAGTCGTACATTACGCAAAGCGGGGGTAAGACACGGCACCCCTAAAGAACTGAAGACCACACCTGGCTCCATTGAAGCGGTAGGGCGAACCGGAGTAGGTTGACGAGCTGCATGCAGATATGCTAACTCGGCTTCTCGACGTGCACGACCATGTTCCACCACATCCTGCGCATTAGCACCACCACTTGTCGGGTTATGCCCTCGCGGCGAGTTACAGTGACGTGCACTACTTGACATGGCCGGCTCATCCTCAACGTGCCTGCTGTAGCTCCGACTTGGGCCGGGGGGGGGGGGGGGTTGAATGAATCCTCTCGCGACTATGCGAATAAGCCTGCTGCTGGTTTAGAGCTGTTTGAAGGAGCTCTCTGGCCCGTCGTGTCTCAATCGCCACTGGTGACTCGCCGTCCATCCGGAGGGCTGCCAATTGTGAAGCGGCGGCCACAATGTTATCCAATGGGTAGGAGTAATGCCCCGGAGGCGTCGGAACGTACTGTGGCACAATGTTGTTCTGACAAGGGGGGTCCATCGTGCGTGGCTGAACCGGCGCTCCTGTTCCCGGCGCCTCAGTCCGGTTTCTGATCGGCTGGTTACTGGTTCCTGCTCCGGGCGTGTTGAAGAGATTTTTTGGCTCATAACCCAGCGGGAGGTGCGACCGATATATCCTTCTCATGACATCATCTGAGGCACTCTGATCTATCCTAAGCCGGTAGGCCTGAGCTTCCAACTCGGCCCGTTCTGTAGCCATCCTGGCGTTCTCTTCTGCCAGATCCGCTCTAGCCTGAGTTATCTGATCCTTCACCTTTGCAATCTCCGCATTGTGCCGATCTCGGGCTGCGGCCTCCACTTCCGTTGCCATCAATGTTGCCAAAGCGTCGAACTAATCAGACAAAACCTGAGCCGGAGGTGGTGCAGAGCCCCCTGCCCCCGCTGGTGTTGCTGTTGCTGAACCAGAGAGCATTGCCGTGGCGGTAGAAGAGTGTTGCACTGGTTGTGTACTGGCCATGAAGACAGTGACCCGGTTTGGCAGATTGACGGGGTCTGGAATACTGTTGCCATCGGAACCTCTCCTAATCCAGCCATCTTGCAGCTGATACAGCGACTCGGTCTCTCCGGTTGAAGACTCGTCATCAGAACAGACAACGGTTTCTCCATCAGATGCCAGTCTAGCTTCATATTCCACTCCATGGATGAAACCTACGAAGACATGCCTTGTTGCGGGCTGAACCTGGGCAGGGCTTGCACGCTGAGCCGTCTCGATGATGTCGGTGCAGGTGTCCGGCTCAGTTCCCGGTTCACCGATCTTGCCGATGAAGACATGAATCCCGCCAAAGGGAACCCGGTACCCGTATTCAATTGAACCGGCCTCGGGACTCCATCCTGCGTCGTCGATGTAGATCTTGCCGTGACGACTCTTCTTCATCCGGCCCACAGCGTATCCCTTGAGTCCTTCGAAGCTGCCCTTCAAGAACTCGAAACTATCGTGCGACAGCCCCACGGTGCGCGCCAACTGTCGGGGGTTGTCACGGCAGATGTCCTCATGAAAGGACTTAGTCGTGGGGCCATCGCTACGGGTTAGCTTAAAGGGGTTAAAACGGACAAGGGACACGAGGATTTTATACTAGTTTGGCCCCTTCGATGAAGGTAAAAGCCTAAGTCTAGTTGTGTTTGGTATTGCTCGGGATTCGATGACGTGGGAGCGAATCCGCTTTGCCTGGCTCTCGAGTTGTTGTGTGTTGTCCCTAAACCGCTGCCGGGTTGTCCCTTTATATACATAGGTTGACGCCCGCCGGTTTACAGAGTCCCGAGGCCGGATCATAAACGTGTCCGGCTCGGTCTCTATCCTTCCTATCTTACAATGCAAGTTACATATAAGGTCGGTTTACATCTATATGCCTTAATTCGCCTTGGGCCTTCATAAAGCGCCATCATTCATACGTCTTCATGGGCTTCTAATCTTCATAAAGTTAATCCGGCTACTCCTGGCCGGTTTATGTCCAGTAGCAATATCCCCAACAGTACTCATATTCATCAAGATCAATCAAAGTAGGAAGTAGGGTATTACCTCCATAGAGAGGGCCCGAACCTGGGTAAACATTGTGTCCCCCATCTCCTGTTACCATTGATCCTAGACGCACAGTTCGGGACCCCCTACCCAAGATCCGCCGATTTTGACACCGACATTGGTGCTTTCATTGAGAGTTCCACTATGACGTCGTCAAAATGTTTGATGGCTCCTTCAATCATCTACAACGACGTTGTCCAAGGGGAAGTCTTCCTCCCCAGACAGATCTTTGTGTTCGGCGGCTTCGCACTGCGGGCCAACTCACTTGGCCATCTGGAGCAGATCGAAAGCTACACCCCTTGCCACCAGGTCAGATTTGGAAGCTTGAACTATGTCGCTGATATCCATGGAGACTTGGTCTTCGACGGATTCAAGACCACGGCGGCCGCTCCATGCCACCATGATGAACATGAAACAAATCTGGCATCGGTCTATATGGAGGAGATTGCACCTGCACCTGCCCGAGCCCTAGAGCCGGAGCAGCTCGCGCCATCCGAGGACAGGAAGCTCAACCCCGTCGCGGAAGCCGCAGACTGAGCGGTGTTGTTGCCGCACACAGACTTAACTTCAAGTGACATCTATGTCATCAGAACCACGGACTTGTCTCCGACTACAAGTTCAGAACCTTGTGCGTCCGCGTACGTCGAGCTTGATCGGTCATCGATCGTCGAATTCAGCTTCGCGGACATCTTCTGACACTCGCCTTTGGGTGACATGCTAAACACGTTGAGAGCACTATCTTTAGCGGGGGTCTCACAGCTGAATTGTGTCCGGTTCGGACCGAAGGCTGACGACGGAGAATTTTACTTCCCACCCACCGCCCACTTCATAGCCACTGTCGAAGACTTAACTGACTTGCTCGATTACGGCTTCGACGACATTGACGGTATGGACGACGATGCCGGAGAAGAAGAGGCCCAGAACCCGCCGTTTACCAGACGCTGGACGGCCACTTCCTCGTATGATGTATACATGGTGGATGCACCAAAAGAGAATAGCGCCGATGACAAGGAAGATCCAGTTGAGGATAAACCTCCTAAGATTCAATCAAAGCATCAGCGTCAGCGGCGCCGCTCTAAGTCACGCTGCAGCAAAGACAACAACACCGACACGGGAGAAGATAACACTCCGGAAGGTGCCGAAGACAACGAAGACCCCGTTGATGCAACTGCCGAATAGGGTGAACGGGAAGATGGGCAAGTTAGCCCTGGTAAACAGGCCACGCACGAACACACGGAGGACAGTCATTATCTTCCGCTCTCCGAGGATGAGGCGAGCCTCGACACTAAGGATTTTATCGTGCCTGAGGAACCTGTCGAGCAAGAGCGCTTCAAGCGCCAGCTAATAGCCACATCAAGGAGCCTGAAAAAGAAGCAGTAGCAGCTTCAAGCTGACCAAGATCTGCTCCACGATAAATGGACCAATGTCCTAGCAGCCGAAGAATACGGCCTTAAGCACCCAGCCAAAAGCTATCGAAGCGCAAATTGCTACCTCGGTTCGACGATGAGGTGCCGGAGCACATACCACCATCGCGCAATGCGCTGACCGACCACCACGTGGTCGGGATAAAACGGTAACTCATGTCGAACACCAGCCCGCCTCGCCTCAGCGTAAGGGCAGAGGTAAAATAGCTCGCGGTCATACATATGACCTTCGGCAGGAACTAAACAATAAAGCAGGACATACCAGATCGATCTACGGCCATCTATTCGGATGTGACAAACCTAGTCATGCGTGGGCTGAAAGCCGCAGACGGACTCCATCAGAGCTAAGTCGTGATGCGGCCCAATATAGAGGCGCCCCTCACCCTCTTTGCTTCACGGACGAAGTCATGGAACATGAATTCCCAGAAGGGTTCAAAACTGTGAGTATAGAATCATACAATGGAACCACAGACCCCGCGGTATGGATCGAAGACTTCATTCTTCATATTCATATGGCCCGCGGTGTTGACCTTCATGCCATTAAATACCTCCCCCTAAAACTCAAGGGACCAGCCCGGCACTGGCTGAACAGCCTGCCCGAAAATTCCATCAGCAGCTGGGAGGACTTGGAAGAAGCCTTCCTTGACAACTTCCAAGGTACATATGTTCGACCTCCGGACGCTGACGACTTAAGCCATATAGTTTAACAGCCCGGAGAGTCTGCCAGGAAATTTTGGACTAGGTTCTTAACTAAAAAGAACCGGATCGTCGACTGTCCGGATGCAGAAGCCCTAGAGGCCTTTAAACACATCATCCGCGACAAATGGCTCGCCCGCCACCTCGGCCAAGAAAAGCCAAAGTCCATGGCGTCCCTCACGGCACTCATGACCCGCTTTTGTGCGGGCGAGGATAGTTGGCTGTCCTGTAGCAAAAACAATGCAAGCGACATCGGCACCCCTGAAGCCAAAAATAGCAACGACAAGTCCCGACGCAACAGATACAAGCGTTGAAACAACAATGACAACCCCGATGATACGGCGACCAATGCCGGCTTCAGTGGCTCTAAGTCCGGTCAGCGGAAGAAGCCGTTCAAAAAGAACAATTCGGGCTCATCTAGCTTGGACCGCATACTTGATCGTCCATGCCAGATTCATGGCACCCCAGACAAACCACCCAATCATACCAACAGAGATTGTTGGGTCTTTAAACAGGCTGGCAAGTTAAATGCCGAAAGCAAGGAGAAGGGATCGCAAAGCGAAGACGATGACGAGGAGCCCCGACCACTAAACATAGGGGGACAAAAGAAGTTTCCCCCTCAAGTCAGAACAGTGAACATGATATATGCTACCCACATCTCCAAGAGGGAGCGCAAGCGCGCGCTCAGGGACGTCTACGCGATAGAGCCAGCCGCCTCAAAATTTAATCCATGGTCCTCATGCCCGATCACTTTCGATCGCCGGGATCATCTAACCAGTATCCGTCATGGGAGTTCAGCCGCACTAGTCTTGGAACCAATAATTGATGGGTTCCACCGGACGTGAGTCCTGATGGACGGCGGCAGCAGCCTCAACTTGCTCTATCAAGATACAGTGCGCAAAATGGGCATCAATCCATCACGGATCAAGCCCACAAATACTACCTTTAAAGGAGTAATACCAGGCGTAGAGGCCCGCTGTAGGTGCTCAATCACACTAGAGGTTGTCTTCCGATCTCCGGACAATTTCTGAAGCGAGGGGTTAATCTTCGACATCATCCCCTTTCGCAGTGGCTATCATGCACTACTTGGACGAACCGCATTTGCCCGATTCAATGCGGTGCCACACTACGCTTATCTCAAGCTCAAGATGCCCGGACCATGAGGCGTCATAACAGTTAATCGAAACACGGAATGATCCCTTCACACCAAGGAGCACACCGCTGCCTTAGCGGCAGAGGTACAGAGCGACCTTTTCAAGCAGAACCTTAATTCAGCGGCCGATCCCCCGGACACTGTCAAGAGAGTCCGGACCATTCTGCAGCAGGACATCTCAGCTCGTCAAGAGCTCGACTGGCAATTTGGCCTCCGTCCCAGTCCCGACTAAGTGGCGGCAACTGTACCGCGCGTACATAACTACGCACTAAAAATACCATGGGCACGGATGGAGGCATAACCAGCTTGTGATCCGCAATACGGCTCGAGCGCCCCGGACACACATACTTTCAGTGTTTCATGTTTCCTTTTTCTTCAGGTTTCTTTTTCACAGGCCTTTCCTAACGGCTTGACCATCGATTCTTTTTGAAGGATAAGAACAGCAAGACGATAAGAAGCATGGACGTGCGGGGGAATTTTTTAGGTGGTTTCTTTAACGATCCGTTTACCTGTTTTCAGGACCCACATGCAGATCTCCCTTGGTTAAGGCATAGTAAATACCCTTTTGCTTATTGCACTACTTGTATAAACGCGCTTCAACGCACCAATGAAATTATAATGGAAACAGTTTACGGCCCAAATTTTACGGCTCTAGCTTATTAGCTTTTCTTCTTTTTCTTTTTTGATAACTTTATCAAATAGCACCCGTACACTCTGGTACGTTTCAAAATTGCTAGGGGCTTCATAGCACCCTGCAACATGGCAACACAAGTCCGAGCACTTCTACAGTATAGTTCGGCACCTCGAATTTAGCACTACCTTACATTCCACTGTATCGGCTAGGGTAGTAAAGGGAGAACTACTGTGATTGTGCCCTGGTTTACCCGGATTAGCACCTTAGTAGAGAAAGCCGAAATCTGTCTGTCATGATGCGGCGAGAGTCGGTCAGCACTTCGGAGGTCTCAAATCCTTAGAGATTTTTTCCGCATTAGACGAGGGATTGGTACTTACCTGATCAAGTGTTTACAGCATCCTAGTTCGGATACTAGGGGTTGCACCTATATTTCTATTGTCAAACTCCTATGGCTAAGTGAGGGTGCTAAAGCCACATAGTATGATTACCTGGTTCGTCGCACTAAACACCTCCTTCAAGCACCAAATAATTGGATCAAGAGTGTTTAGATTACATCCCGAACACCCTGTATTTCCTACGTGGGGGCAGAAGCCGATGACTGGCCAACTCTCAGATTTCACACAACACGGCTGCACAGGAGGAGAAATCCTTTAAATAACAAAACATTATATTACATAATGATCTTGTTTCATCATACAAAGCAAAGACAACATGAATGTATTCATTCGAAAATAGTGTCTTGCGCACATTGCGTTGCCACAATGCGAGACCCCTCCAGCACATCTGGAAAATACCGCTCGGGCGTGCGGTGCTCCTTGCCCTCTGGCGGCCCCTCGGTCATCAGCTTGACAGTGTCCATCTTCGCCCACCACACCTTGATGCGGGCGAAGGCCAGGTGCGCACCATCAATGCAGGCCGATCGCTTGACGATGTCCAGCCGAGGACAGACATTCACTAGCCGCTTCACGAGCCCAAAGTAGCTGTCGGGCATAGCTTCGGCAGGCCATAGCCGGATTATTAAATCCTTCATGGCCAGTTCGGCCACCCTATGCAGCTTGACCAGCTGTTTGAGCTGATCGGTGAAGGTCATTGGATGCTCTGGCGCAAGGTATTGTGACCAGAACAGCTTCTCAGTTGAGCCCCCTTCTTCGGCTCGGAAGAACTCCACAACGTCGGACACGCTGTGCGGTAGATCTGCAAACGCCCGTGGAGAACTCCGAATCTGGGTTAGTAAGAAATACTTCTTCACATACTTGCTTTGCATACTAAACGCCTTACCCGCCACAATCTTCTTGGCCTCCTGGATCTCCTGGAGGGCACCCTTGGCTTCAACCCGGGCCACTTCCGCTCTTTGATGAGCCTTGGCGAGTTCGGACTCTCTAGCTGAAACATCGCCCTCCAAGGTCTCGTACTTCTTCACAGCGTCATGGAGCTCTTGCTGAACCTCGTTCAGCCTGGGCTTAAGCTTCTTACGAGCGGCCTGCTCCTTGACTGCTTTCCCCTCGGCTTCGGCCAGGGCCTTTTTAAGGGCCTCGACCTCGGTCATCGCTCTCACACATATCATGACACTACGGTCAATATACATCATTTATTCTTTCCGAATATATACCAAGTTAGTACATACCTTGCTGGTCTTCCAGCTGCTTCCTCGCTTGGCCGAGCTCCTCCTCGGCTTGCTCCAGTCTCTGCTTTAGTCCGAAGACCTCGGCAGTGTGTGCGGTCGCGGCCAGCAACGACGCTTGCTTATTCACATCAGACACATTTTAGTTAGTTTCCTGTGAAATTAAATTGATCCTCTGTCCGGCTTTTCTTTCCGAACACCAGACAATGTCTTAGGGGCTACTATCTATGTTGGGATTTCTCCTGTTACACCGCTTACCTCAAAACCTGTTAGCAGGCCGCTGCAGGCTTCGGTCAGTCTGCTCTTGACTGACTGAACCTTCTCAATCACCATACCATAAGGATACGGTGTTCTTCCACAATGGAAGCACCTCGTAGCGCTTCCAATTGATTATCCGGTGCCTCTGGTTGGACAGATGTCACCGGTGGAACAGGCACACCCCCTTCTTTCGAAGGAGGTTGCTCACCGGATTCCGGAGCCGTATGGGTCCCCAGACTTGTATTCGGCTGGGGGCCGAATTGACCAAGGCCCCCGTCCCTAGTCACCAAGGGGATCTTCTCCACCATGTGTATGGAATCTGAGGTCTTGCCTCCTGGCGCCACCCCGGCAGCCTCCTGAACCTCTCCCTGGCCTGGGAAGGTCCTTTAGGACAGCACCTCATCGTCGCCCTTGGCTGCGGGAGAGTGAGCGGCCACCGGTGACTCACTAGACATCACTTTTGAATCCAACGAACCTCTTGATGAGGATCGCTGGGAGCTGTCATGGGTCTAATTGCAATGACATAAATTAACATATTATATTAGGAAGCAAGAGGACAAAGGAATGGACATACATGGGCTTAGGTACTTACGACGCGGCCGGAGGCTTGTTTCGGGGGCTTCGCTCCGGGTTGCTGTCAACATCCCATGCGGAGTTATCCACGAGAGGGCCTTTCCCCCTCTTGGGCGCCCTTGCCTCCAGATTTGTGGAGGCCACCCTCTTCCTCCTTCCCCCATCGAGGGGAGAGTCGTGCGTCTCCTCCTCCTCATTGTCGTTGTCTTTGGCGGCGGAGGAGCGGTTCTTGTCTTCGGACGTCACATCCGAAGCACCCTTGCGGCGGAGACCACTCCGGACCCCCTGGGCCTTCTTCTCTGGCGCCTTATAGGGTGCCGGTATCAGCATCTTCGCCAGACGCGGGGTGACTGGTTCCTCGGGTAGCGGAGCCGGACACCGAATCCGCTTCGCCCTCTCCGTCCATTCCCGAAGAAGCAATGATAAAAAAAGTTCAGATATCCTCCTTGAAACAAGCAAGTAGAGGATGCATTAAAGGCTTACCTCGTTGGTGGGGTGGTTAATGTCATGCCCACGGTCTGAGTCTATGGCTGGCGGCGTCTCGTTGCCTTTGAAGAGCAAGTTCCAGGCGTCTTCCTGAGTGGTTCCAAAGAGCCTTTCCAGAGTTTGGTGCTTCTTCAGATTGAATTCCCATAAAGGCCGGCTTCGGCTTTGGCAGGGGATAATCCGACGAACTAACATCACTTGGATTATGTCGATGAGCTTAATGTCTTTATCCACCATGCTTTGAACGCGCGTTTGCAGCGCTATCAGCTCGTCTGACGAAGACCAATTCGGGCCCTTCTCAATCCAAGAGGTGAGCCGCATTGGAGCTCTAGAGTTGAATTCGGCAGCCGCGGCCCAGGCGGCGCCACGGGGCTCTGTGATGTAGAACCATAGTTTCTGCCACTCCTTCACAGTCTCCACAAAGGTACCTTTTGGCCAGGAGACATTGGTCAGCTTGCTCACCATGGTGCCTCAGCACTCCGCGTGCTGGCCATCCACCACCTTCGGCTTCACGTTGAAGACCTTGAGTCACAACCCAAAGTGGGGTTGAATGCGGAAGAAGGCCTCACACACGATAATGAACGCCGAGATGTTGAGGAAAGAGTTTGGGGCTAGATCGTGGAAGTCTAGCCTGTAATAGAACATCAGCCCGCGGACGAAGGGGTGGAGTGGAAACCCTAGCCCGCGGATGAAGTGAGGGATGAATACCACCCTCTCGTTGGGCTTCGGCATAGGGATGACTTGCCCCTTGGCTAGAAGACGGTGGGCGATTTCCTTCGCCGGATACCCGTCCGCCCGAACCTCGGTAATGTCCTTCTCCTTGGCGGAGGAGGCCATCCACTTGCCTTGACCTCCGGATCTGGACATGGTTGAGTGCTTACTCGAATGGGGAAGGATGAGAACTTGGGCGCTGGAGCTCATGAATGGAAGGGCATAGGAAGAGAGAAGACATGGGAAAAGAAGGGGAGTCCTTATCCTCTTATAAAGGCAGTGAATATTTAACGCCTCCCGACTCGCCCTAAAATTCGCCTATTCCCAAGGGTTGTGCAAACGGCATGGTTGGATTACGCACGCTCGTATTGATGAGAATCCCGCAATAAGGGGACACGATCTCTGCTTTGACAAGACATACCAATGGAAACCGCATCTCCAAACGCGGAACGACACACAAAAACGGTTCGATATAATGACCGGACAGACGTGATGTCATCTTGCAAAAAGTTGTCAGCAGACGGGACTCGTGAAATATTATACTCTCTACAGCTGTGTGTGTGGTACTTGTGTTGCAGATCATGACACATTCGTTTCATCCAAAGACTATCTTGGAGTATTCGGAAAGGGGAACCCGCCTTGCAATGGCGAAGACAATCTACGCGCCGGACACCTCGTCATTGAAGCCTGGTTCAGGGCCTACTGAGGGAGTCCTGGACTAAGGGGTCCTCGGGCGTCTGACCTATTGGACGTGGGCCAGACTGATGGGTCGTTGTCGGTGTCAAAACCGGCGGATCTCGGGTAGGGGATCCCAAACTACGAGTCTAAGGCGGATGGTAACAGGAGGCGGGGGACACGATGTTTACCCAGGTTTGGGCCCACTCGATGGAGGTAATACCCTACTTCCTGCTTGATTGATCTTGATGATATGAGTATTACAAGAGTTGATCTACCACGAGATCATAGAGGCTAAACCCTAGAAGCTAGCCTATGGTATAATTGTTGTTGTCCTACGGACTAAACCCTCCAGTTTATACACATACCAGAGGGGGCTAGGGTTACATAGAGTCGGTTACAAGGGAGGAGATCTACATATCCGTGTTGCCAAGATTGCCTTCCACGCCAAGGTGAGTCCCATCCGGACACGGGACGAAGTCTTCAATCTTGTATCTTCATAGTCCAACAGTCCGGCCAAAGGATATAGTCCGGCTGTCCGAAGACCCCCTAATCCAGGACTCCCTCAGTAGCCCCTGAACCAGGCTTCGATGATGACGAGTCCGGTGCGCAGATTTGTCTTTGGCATTGCAAGGCGGGTTCTTCCTTCGAATACTCCATAGAAGATTTTGAACACGAGGATAGTGTCCGGCTCTGCAAAACAAGTTCCACATACCACCATAGAGAGAATAGTATTTCCACAAATCTAATCTGCTGACACGTTTGACAGCATGACATCATACCACGGCCCGATGATTATTCGAACCGTTTTTCTCAACCAGCACTGCACATATCACGAGGCGGTTTTCTTGACACGTCTTGTCGAAGTAGAGATCGTGTTCCCCTTATTACGGGATTCTCATCAATACGGACGTGGGTAACCCAATCGTGCCCGTTGGTATGACTCCTTGATTTTAGGCAAGTCCCAAACGGCCACGAGGAGGATGCTTGATATTCACCCTCTTTATAAAGAGGCCAAGGCATGTCCTTTTTTTCCCTCTCGTACTCAATCGAATCCTTCCCCCACCTCGAGTTCCAACACCCAAGGCTCAGGTTAGGCACTTCGGACCTTCAACCATGTTCGGATCCAACCTTCAAGGTTGGTGGATGCCTACCTCTGTCAGAGAGGAAGACATCAAGAAGCTAAGAGAGGCCAAGTATTTGACCTTCGAAATCTCGCACAGGCTGCCTGCTCGAGGGTAGGTCATTCCCACTCCCGAACCCGGCGAGAGCGTTGTATTCATCTCTCACTTCCTCCGAGGGCCATGCCTCGCTCTGGATCCCTTTGTTAGGGGGCTCATGTTCTATTATGGGTTGGATTTCCATGACCTGGCCACGGATTCCCTCCTTCACATCTCATCGTTCATCGTCGTGTGTGAGGCCTTCCTCCGCATTACACCACACTTCGGCCTGTGGCTCAAGACTTTCAATGTGAAGCCGAAGATGATTGAGGGGCGATACGCAGAGTGCAGAGGTGCCGTAATAAGAAAAAGTGCTGATGTTCCATGGCCAGAGGGTTCCTTCCTAGAGGTGTCAAGTTTATGACAACAGGAGTGGTTTTATATCACATCTCCCCAGGGTACCAAGTGGGTGGTCGCCCCTGCCTTTCGCTCGGGCCCCCCACCACAACTGACGTCATGGATCAACAAGGGGCTGGACTGGGGGCCAGTAAATGATGTGCCAATATTGCAGAGTCGCATCCGAGATCTCCTTGAGAGAGATGTCAGCCTGGTCATGGTAATGCAAGTCATGCTAGTTCGTCGAGTCCCGCCTTGCAAACGTCGACCCCTCGGTATGTGGGAATTCAACCCGGAAGGACCGTGAACTATTCAGCACTTCCTCGGCATGACGCTCGAAGAGATGTACAAATTGTTCTTCGGATGACAAATAAAGTGTCCGGACACCACCGAGGATGCGGGTCTGAGCTGTAATCGCCCAGATACCCAACTAAGTAATCCCGTGGCTGAACATGCTGTATTTTTATTTATCACAACATCATTCTGAAAAGTCGCTCTTTGACCAGGACTGGGTAACAAAGGCGAAGATGATCAGGTGTTCGGCTCCCCTTCCCGAAGGCTCGGACGATCCAGTACTAGCCAGAATGCTCGAGCCGGCGCCTTATCAGGCACCCTTGGGGGAAGATAAAGGGGGAATAAAGAGGCTGAAAGCGGGCCTCACTCATTATTCATCCAAACCGGGGAATTAGCACCTCCGCAAAGGAGGATAACTAGGGAGAAGAATCTAAAATTCCCTCTCCCCAAGGAAGGAAGAGGACCACCTCTGAAGACCCGGAAACAAAGGTTTCCAAACGGGGGAAGAAATCTTCACCAGAGGGTCCTGCCTCGGAGAGTACTCTTGCCGCACAGTGCCCGCAAGGGGATCAGCCCTCTACTGGGCTGTAAGTAAACAAAAAGTACTTGATAGTAAAAATATCCTACATTACTTCTGAAGACAATAACCGAAGCATATATCTTGTAGTTCAGATCGTAGCCCTTCTCGACAGAGTTCGTCTTCGGGGGATCTTCTTCCGGAGATGATAGAGAGCGAGCCACCTCCCCATGCCACCCCGCCTCATGAGGCGGGCAACCCTGAAGTGTCATCGCGGAGGGTTTCTCCTGATCCACCAAGGCCAGAGGGTAATCCTTCGGCCACCCAAAGTCCTCAGTATTAGGCTCCTAAAGAGAGCAATAGAAAGAGTCCGGAACCGTCCGGTGTGCAATCGGACGCACTGAAGGATCTTCTGGAGCAAGCGACCATCTCAGAAGCGCATCGTACGCTAATGGGTATGGTGATTGAGAGGATTTCATCCACCGAAAGCAGGTTGCATGAATCTTTTATGAGTCTGCTGAAAGGCTTTGAGGTACGTGAAACAGTGTATGTTTTTGACAGTACCGCACACGTTAGGTGTGCCCTATGGAGATAGTAGTCCCTGAGACTCTGGTTGCCGTCGAGAATAGCGGCAAACATAGGATCATAGTCCCTGGTAATAATCAGGTTGCCTTCATGTCCAGGTGGCTGAATGTCCAGTGGCTAGTCGGACTGGTGAGTTTGCCGAGCTGAAGTGGCAACTTGATGCGGCAGATGTCGACATCGTGCTTGTCAACGAGCAGCTCGACGAGGCACAGGGTATGTGATTTCTTCGGTGATTAACACATAGTAAGAGGAGCATGATGCTAGTATCTTTAATATGTTGTGACTTCAAATGGAGCTGCCGCCATGGAGATCCTTCGGGCGGAACTTTCCCGAGCAAAGGAACAAGCCAGGAATAGTGATGCGACCGCTCTAAAGGTGGTCGAAGAGATGAGGGCCGAACAGGCTGTGCATTGCCAAAGCAAGGAAAAAATAGCCAAGATGGCCGTTGAGTTGAAAGATGCCGCCGACCATTACCAGCTTCTTGAAAAAGAAAGCCGAGCGAAGGCAATGGACCTGGAGAAGGCCGTGGTAGCAGCCAAGGAAGCCCGCTCTAAAATCAGAGTGGCGAAGGAGGAGCCGTGTCAAGCTGGAGATATCGCGGCTGGGAAGCCCTTTTTGTTGCGGACGAAGTTCGGAGATCCGAAGTATGCCCCTCTTGATCAACTATGGAGTTCTGCAGACGCATACGTGGATTTGGTAGCCAGTGCTGCTGATGCGGCCAAGTACTTCCAGGATCAAAAAGATCGTGAAGTGGAAAGGCTATTTTGGTCACAGTTCCATGTTCCAGTGCGTCCGCTGCTGTTGAATGAGCGAATGGCCGAGTGGGCCGAGCTCCATAGGTTGTCCGGGCTTGCCGTGAGGTCTATTGTGGATCATCTTTGGCCGGAAGGGCCAAGGCCGAATAGTTATTTTAGTTTAGTGCAACAGTTCCTTGGTGTTGTGCCGCACATCGACGCAATGAAGAGGTCGGCGTGCATAGAGGGTGCGCGTATGGCACTTGCCCGTGTCAAGACATACTGGGAAGAGATGGAGGCCACCACTATTGCAACCTAGAGTTTGGCCGTAGGCCGAGTATCTGTAGAGGACTACTTTGAAGAAGTCCTTGAAGGCGCTCGTTTAATAGAGGCTCAGTTCTCGAAGAATATTATGTTCTAGTGACATGTATTCCCATTGTAAAAACAATGTTTTATTGAATTATAAAGGCTGTGTTTATACTTTTGCCTGAAAGTATTATGATGCCTCCTATGCGGCCGTTTATGTATATATGTATATAACCTGAAAGTTTGCAGTCGTCGGCTTTAGCCCCCACGCATATAATGCGGGGGTGTTCGCAAAAAACGCGTATTCACACTTGATCCAACGTCTTGGTCCATTAAGGACGTGGTAGCGCAGCGAACGAGGCAATCGGACAATGTTGCTTTAACACTTTCACTTAGCCATAGGAGTTTGATGGTGGGACTACTATATAGCCCCTGGTACCTCCGCGCTCGTCTGAATACGGTGCGCGTACCACTACAAGGATTCCGGTCTATTGCAACAAAATTTATTGCTACAACTACGTTTTGTTGCAATAAAATGCAATATTACCACAAATTCTCTCGTTGTGGTAATAGGCCGCACTTATTGCCATAACTTAGTTTGGTCACGATAAATACTAACTTTGTTGCAATAGAGGCCTCATATTGCAACAAACTATATCGGCGTTGCAATATGGCAGCGGTATTGCGACAAACAGATTTCGTTGAGTGAGAGCAGTCATTTTGTTGTAATAGAGACTAGGTATTTCAACAGAATAACTATCTGTGGCAATATTCGGAAAGATATTGCAACACAGGCATGACGTTGCATTACTTACAAATATTGTTGCAAAAAAGTGGCTAGCTATTGCAACAAACTAAATCGGCGTTGCAATATGGTAGGGATATTGCGACAAAAAAATTCTGTTGCGCGAAGCAGTCATTTTGTTGCAATAGAGACTAGGTATTTCAACTGGATAACTATTCGTGGTAATTTTCGAAAAGATATTGCAACATCGGTGTGATGTTGCATTAGTTACAACTAAAACAGTGGAAAAATATATTATTCAAATTTATAGATATTAAGTTGTATTTTTGGCAAGCTCTAAGGAGTAATTAAATTATTTTTAAATTGCTCCAATTTTCTTGCTGGCCGGATGAGATTTATTTTGTGTGTGAAATGCTAGGACTAAATTTAACTTCATTGCAAAGCAATATTTGTTCTCAAAGTTTGAATTTTGTCATGCCAACTAGGAAGTAAACAAAGATACACAATTGTAGATCCATGATGTAACAACATGTTCTAACACAAAAGATCTCAGAACGAAATTGGTTTGGTTATTAATTTACACAGTTTAATCTCTATGGTTTTCGTTGAAACAAAAATGACATGATTATGTTGGACGTACTCTACCACGGAGGAACTCTCCACGAATTGTTCGTAAGATGAAAGATGTTTAGATCACCCCATTTCAAGGTCAAAATATGAGATCAACACTGACATAGATCCACCATCTCATCAACCCATCCTATCTGTATTTGTGTTTCAAGGCAAGAATATAACCTAGTAGTTTTAAAGTGAGGGCCACATCAGGTTTCTGTGGGCTATAGTTCAAAATTGGCCAAGTTTTTGCTACTTTCGGAAATGATTTTCTGAAATTGTAGTGCAAACCTGGTTGTACCTACAGCCGGGTCGTCCGGCGACAACGCTCTAGCACCGGTGGCAACCCCTACTTCTGTGGGACGACAAGCCCCGTCCGGCGAGCCGCCCCTCTGATGTTGCACGCCGCTCCTGGTCGGCCATGGCTCCCGTCGCCCTCTTCCTCCATCCTCGGTGTTGACGAAGCAGTTCCTCTGTCCCTCTTCCCGACCTTCGCCCGCGAGCTCGAGCCTCTCCACCGGCCATGGATGCGAGCTTCCCACACGCCGCCTACCGCCGTACTTAGGAAGATGACAGGTGTGAGACGATTCATCGGGAATCTCCCGATCTAGTTCGAAAGGAAGATGACAGTCGTGAGAAGATTTGTCGGGACTTGAAAACACTTAATGACAACAACAATGCAAAATATGGTATCCTCTAAACATATGATGCCCTGGATTGGTCACATTGAACTACTTATACGTATCATACATGTATACTAAATAACCGGGAAACAATGTATAAATAAGAAATATACAAATATCGACGGCGAGAAAGTTAGAGGGGAAGGCGCCGGATCGCCCCTCCATGATTCTCGGATTTGGTGGTCTTTTCAACAATAAATAACTTTTGACAAACATATTTTAGTAACATTATTTTTAGGAGCATATATATATATCATATTGCTTTGAAATATTCTTTTTCCAACTTATTTTATTATTCTATAAACATTCCATCTAAAAATAATTACTTTCCCACCATCTAATTTTGGTTTACTGTAGTTTGCGCCAATATTTTGTGTTCCCACCAAGAAAAGTCTATTTATCCTTGCCTTCCTAACTACCCACGATTATACTATTCTAAACCAAATCACATGGCGTCTTCAGGGCGATTGGATCTGAGCTCTCGTCCTGGTTCCTCCGTCACGGCGTTAACACAGCGAACCACACCGGAGTCCGCTGCACGACGAGGATTCATCGTCCTCGATCTCGCCCTCTCCTCCGTGCCCACCGACGCGGGCCGCGTCTCCGTGTCCTCGGCCATGCTGCCAGCGGCAGTGATGCGGTCTGGCGTTAGCGCCGACGGAGTTCCCGTCTTCTTCCCTGCATCGCGAGCACAGTGCCGGCCTGCCTACGCCGGGGCTACTCGCCACATGGCCGACCTGGAGGTGGAGACTCCACGACCAGGTTCATCACTAAGCCGCATCCCTGAACCTCCATAGCGAGCGATGTAGATCGATCTTTTTTTTTGTGTGTGTATTCCCTACTTTCCTGCTTCAATTGGAAGCCAATTTGGCTGCAACTTGTATAGCCCTCCAAGTTCCTGGCACCTGTACCGGCGGCATCTCTCTGTAGTTTTCGTTAGATTGCCTAGGCTGAATTGAAGTCCGCGTCGTGTGGCTTCAGATAAAGTTCCATCTACTCCTAGATGTGTTTTCTGTTAATATGTGTCTGTATGATTCTATTCTGCATATTCGTCTTAATGGATAATTTTAAATCGAAACAAAAGGTATTAATTATTGGCCCGGCGTCCATAGAAACAAGCTGTGTACCGTGGAGGTTAACTGAAGAATTGTTCACCCAAAACAATTGGACTCAAAGAAGCAAAGTAGAGATGTGAGAAACTTGAGAGAAAAGTGAGAAGTAATTGACCCAGTGTGGTACAATCAGGACCTTTGATAGTGTGATTGGATCATGGGGAGATAAATGAATCTGCTCCAGAAGAGAAATAGAACAGAGAGAATAGAGGAGGAGACATGTGTGAGGGGCTCGGCGGCGAAGCTGCACGTGGCAGGCCTTATGGCGCGGGCGCTCAACAGTGCCGTGGCGGCTGCGTGGTGGAGGGCGTCATGCGTGAAGGAGGCACGTTCCTCCCGCTTCAGGCGTCATGTGGCATGGGCCTCTGTGTCATACTAGCCTATATGTTTTGTTTCTTCGGATTCTTATGAACATTGAAGGATTCTCCTGAAATTTCCCATCCATTGAAGTCCTATAGAACTCTATAATTTGGTCCTAATTTTTGGTTTGCAGGCCATGCAATTGCTGGGCTATTCTTCCTCTGCTCCACGCTGTGGTTGATGTTGTTGCAACAAATATTACAGGTTCTCATCGAGTTGCTTCTGACAAGAGAATTTGCAATGCAAACTTTCAGAATCAAAGAAACCCCATTTGCGGTTACAGTTGTATCCCGAAACACACCGTATCTACCGTTCTTCTGCTAATTTTCTGTCCATTGACTTCCTTAAAAGGGTGTGGATATACTCTCAGCCTAGAAAAAAGCTAGATAAATCTAACATATAGATTCAGAACTTTCAACGTTCAAAACTTTATCAAAGGTTGGATATACTCTCAGCCTACAAAGAAGAGAAAAACAGAGGAGCTACAAATCAGTAACAAAAACACAAAGGTGTCAGCTGAACCTGTAACTATTTGCTCAATAGTTAAACTAATCATTGAGTAAAATTTGTTTTCCTAGCATGATTTTTGTTCTTACTAAGGAAAAAGCTAAACTTTAAAA
The DNA here is from genome assembly GCF_003073215.2 of Triticum urartu. Taxonomy (NCBI): domain Eukaryota; kingdom Viridiplantae; phylum Streptophyta; class Magnoliopsida; order Poales; family Poaceae; genus Triticum; species Triticum urartu. Next base: position 200,038,492 of record NC_053027.1, on the reverse strand, counting down.
TGTGAATGGAAAGTGATGTTGTCGACCTCTAATTGATAAGTATACATATTATTATTTTGGACACTACAAAAAAATGATGAACATGTTCAACCTTCTTGCTCCCAGGTTTATTGAGCACGATTACCAGCAAGGCGAAGCCAGTGGAGCTCATGACCACCGCCATGCACAAGGACTGGCCAAGCCCACAAAAGTAGTTTCGCCACCAAAACTGTATTTTTTCTACCATATGCACTCAAATGTTTTGCATTCCCTTGGGATTTTGGTGGATATGAGCATAATTAATGTCTGTTTAACTGAATTTCTCTAATACTATTTCATACAAAAAATGTCCCACGGGAAGAAAATAAATTTTCAAATATTGAAGTCAATAGAAAGTGTTGTTGTGGGCCTCTAATTGACAAGCATACATATATTTATTTTTCGCAGTACAAAAAAGATGCTGAACATGGTCCACCTTCTTAGGTTTATTGGGCATGATGACCAGCAAGGTGAACAAGGTGGCGCGCACCACCACCGCCTCGCGCAAGGAAACATCAAGCCTGCAAAGGTAGTTTCATTGCCGAAACTGCATTTTTTGTCTACCATATGCACTAAAATGTTTTGCATTTCTCTTGGGATTTTGGTGGATTTGAACTAAACGTCCGTTTTAACTGAATCATGCTTTAGAGCCAATAGGAGAAAATCAGCAGCTTCAGGCCCTTGGTTAGTGTTGATGATTTATTCGGATGCAGGATGTTTTGAAAAGACCCTTGGTCATTACTCATTAGTTGTTGTCTCCATTGCTATTTTACTGTATGATGAAATAATCATGGATCTTGTAAAATACTTGGTAATTACGTGTCTCAGTTCTTAATTTAGTGTTTGGAAGTAACCAGGGATACAAAATTATCATTACATATTTTTTCCATTCTTTATTTATCATAGGAGGAAATCCACCCACCTTTTCCGATTTGTGAAAGTTTAAGATGATTTTGGACAAATCAAGCTTAAAGAATAGGGACATTTACATCTATGCCCTTAACTCGAACCCACTACTCAGTTTTGCCCCTAATTTTTAGGTATGCTCAGTTTTGCCCCTCCGCCGTTAGTTTCACTTATAGAAATGCCCTTCTCTGCCGTTACCGTCCGGTCAAAGGTCTTTGACCGTCCTGAAAAAATAGCAAAAAAAATAAAAAAAAATATGAAATTTGGTGGGATCGAAGATAGTCATGTCCGCAAGGCGCGTGCACATTTTCATGCTGTTCGGACACTCCGGGAGCTCGTGTCAAAGGAAAACATAAATTTTGTACGCATGCGAGCAGTAAATTCAAAAAAAAATAGAAAAAAAATCAAAAAATATGAAATTTCGTGGGACTCAAGATATTCAGGTGCGCAAGATGTGTGCACGTTTTTGTTGTGTTTGGACATTGTAGGAGCTCGTGGAGAAAAAAACAAATTCTAGCTCAAAAAAACTTTGAAAAAATGCACTATTTTGTTTTTTTTCTCTAGAGCGCCCCATACGTCATTTGATCACCAAAACTTGCAAGCACTTTGTGCACTCAAGCCTCTTTGACGCCAAATAAATTCAATTTTTTTTGAACTTTTTTGCTATTTTTTTTCGAATTTACTGTTCATAGGCATAAATTATTTTTGTTTTCCTTTGCCACGAGCTCCTGGAGTGTCCAACCAACACAAAAATGTGCACGCGCCTTGCGGACATGACTATCTTCGATCCCACCAAATTTCATATTTTTTTGATTTTTTTTTGCTATTTTTTTCTAGATGGTCAAAGTACTTTGACCGGACGGTAACGGTGCAAAAGGGCATTTCTATAAGTGACACTAACGGCGGAGGGGCAAAACTAAGCATACCTGAAAATTAGGGGCAAAACTGAGTAGTGGGTTTGAGTTAGGGGCAGAACTGGAATTGGCCCTAAAGAATATATCTTGCAAGTTCGATAACTGTCAATACATCTTGATATTTTTGATTTTGGACTTGGGCTTTGTCGATTGGAAAAAATAGTTGATCCAAACAAACACCATGTAGTCGTATGGACGTATGAGCCATCTCACTGTATGTGGAGCTTTTCTCTTGCGCCCAACTACTTTATTTTAGCTCTGTCACTGTGATCTCCAATTTCGTTCCCAGGTGTACCATTACTATGGTCACGGTCTTGCAAATGCTTCATGTGTAGCTTTTCAGCCTTGTAAATTAGTTATTTTGATTGCTACATGCATATTGTTGAAATATTGGTGCGTTGAAAAGATATGGGTGGAATTAACAAACTAACTAGACATATGAAACAAATTAATGATGCATTGTCAGATCCTCTTGCTTTTGCTAATTTGAACAAGGTAATATTTAAGATTCATTACAATCTTCCGTTTCATTGTTTTAGCTGAGTCACTTATCATTAATACTATTGCACAAAATGTGCAGGATTAACCAAAGGAGGAACTTGAAGAATTGGAGGTAGCAGTGTGTGTCTTGTAAACAAGCAAGCAATTCTCCCTGCTCCACAGAAAGCTACAGCTGAAGATGAAGAACTTGCTACACTACAAGCTGAAACTTCGCTATGACCAGGGTAATGTTTGATCTTCTGTTAGATCGATTTGTAAAGTTTACTGTATATTTGCTGATTTCACAGGATTAATTCACTGGTGCACATTGAATACATACACAAGTGAAGTTTCACATACGATTGTAATACTCGCTCCGTCCCAAAATTCTTGTCTTAGATTTGTCTAAATATGGATGTATCAATTCACGTTTTAGTATTAGATACTTCCATATCTAGACAAATCTAAGACAAGAATTTTGGGACGGAGGGAGTATTAGTCAAGACGTGCATTGCACATGCACATTTACTAGTACATTGCTAAAAGTGCACTTCTATTTGCAAGTGACTACGAAGAGGATTGAGAAAGAAAATAGTAGTACAAACTTACAAAATACTCTTTTACAGAGATCTAGTACTAATAAGACTCAAGGTGGAAGGCTAATTGTTATTTCTCCAAATGCGCTCATACAAGCTGCAACAAAGAATTCTCAAATGTTTGAAGCAATGGTAAGTCACAACATTGCTTTCTCTTCATGATCACGTGCATTTTATATTTACGTCATTGGCCTTCCTAATTAACTAGCGGCTTCTTCTTTTTCACCATGTGTTGTTACTGCATCGAGTCAGAACTTACAGAAAACAAATATGTGCCAGCTAGGGACATGAACTTAACTGAAACTATAGATTGAGTCACAACTTAAATCAATAGGTGAAGCTTTTAGTACATGTACTTGTGCTTATGCTTTAGACATTTACACTTGTAAAACTATTCTGATCCCTCAGTTACATGCCTGCTGACATAGTATTACTCCAGTTAGTCTAGCAATAGTTCTTTTTAACAATGGGTCTGGAAAAATTGTATGGCGTATGTTATGTTGGACTCATTAAATAGAACTATTTTTTTTATTTCTTGATTGCAGGATCCAAAGAACTAGATCGACTGGACTCTAGATCACGGGCAATTTAGTCTTGGCACTTAATTAGGATGGCTAAATTACATTTGATTTTCATTTGATGGATATTTGCTATGAGAATTATGAATTTTATGAATCTACATATTATACGTATGGTTTTGAATATTGTAATTGAATTCCTCTATATTTTTTTACGGTTGCAATAGGATATTACCACAACCCACTTTTGGTTGCCACATGTTAGCACCACGAAAATTTTATAGTGTCGCAATAGTTTCTCACTACAAACAGTTCACCCGTTGTGATATCTATTTATCACCACCAAAACTAGTATATTGCAATCTCCTGTTACGACAACTGGAATATTTGTTGCCATAACTTAATGCCACAAGTGTAGCGGTTCGTAGCAAAATGCCTAATGCCACGAAAGTAAGGATTGTTGCCATAGTTTATTGCAACAATTGACTATTGCCACGGAAGAGTATGCGCCACGAAACAAACATCGTTGGCATAGGGTGTTGCCACAAATGTCTATCGCCCGCGAGCTACTAGTCGCCATGATTTGTTACATGTTGCATTAAACCTATCTCCACAATGCAAATTGTGGCATCAGGTGAGTGTTGCCACGGGAAAACATGTGACAACTTCCCACATGGTTGTTGCAGTAGCACACTTTATTGTCACAATTGCTTTTTTGTGGCAATAACCTATTACCATGTGTCCAGTCGCAACGGCTGCCAACGAATGTTGTTTCGTGGCAATAGGTACTTATCGCCACAAATCAGCATGTATTGCGACGAACAATTTTGTTGCAATAGACCCGAATCATTGTAGTGTACGTACATGACCGGGAAACGGTCCTTCGTTAATGCGGAGGAATCCCGAAGATTCCGCTAATTCATCGAGTGGTTGACCAGTCTCGCGCTTTATCACGACAGTCAGTTTTCGGCTTTCTCTACTGAGGTGCTCATTCGGATGAACCAGGGCACAATCGCAGTAGTTCTCCCGGTGCTGCCTTAGATGATAGAGCGGTAAGGTAGCAAAACACGGGAGCCGGCCAAACCCAACATTTGACCAAAGACATGATTCGGAGCTGATGCATATAAGGACAAACTCGCGACGCCGAACACTCCCTAAGGTATTCGGTCTTTATAACATATGCCGGGCTGAACAATGCCCTTAATAATAAACCCCTAGTGTCCAGGTACGTGCAATATTCTGACGTGACGAAATGCCAATAACGTCAGCATCCTTCTCGGTTGTATTTAGTATCCAGAGGATGTGAACAACAAGAGACAGTAAAAAAGGTTTACGCAGGGTCTTAATCTGAAAAGAAACCTTTGAGCGGGTCCCTGCTGCACGTCTGTGCCTGTGTCTCCGTTGTGCCGTGTCCTGGACGGGTGCAGCACGATTGTCATCTATAAAAGAGAAGAAGTTAGGAGAAAGTTGTCGTGCCAAAAAATTGGTTATTCTTGATAAACCATTAAAATTCAAGATAAGTCAAGTTGAGCCAAACTAGCCCTGATTACACATGGGAAGCCCCTGGTACTGTCTATGAGGGTTTAACCATCAAACCAATTTCAGGTATATCTAGTGATGTGCCGGACTCGTCTAACCGTGTCTGTGGTCTTGACGACCTGTCATTTATTCTGGTTGGTGAGGCCTCTAGTGCTCGGCTGTTAAAGCCGCCACACGTTGTTCCGCGTGTAGAGAATGCTCAATATTTCCACTAACTGTGATGGTGCCACGTGGACCAGGCATCTTAAGCTTAAGAGAAGCATAATGTGGCACCGCATTAAAATGTGCGAAAGCTGTTCTTCCGAGTAGTGCTTGATAGCCTCTTTGGAATGGAGCAATGTCGAAGTCTAACTTCTCTCTTCGGTAGTTGTCGGGTGAACCGAATACAACCTCTAGAATTAGAGAGCCCGTGGAGCGGGCCTCTGGGCCTGGTATTACTCCCTTGCAGGTAGTATTACTGTGGCTGATTTTTGTTGGGTCTATTCCCATTTTGTGGACTGTGTCCTGATATATCAGAACACAAACCACTGCCGCCGTCCATAAGGACTCGTGTGAGATGGTATCCGTTTATTATTGGGTCTAACAACAAGGCAGCCAATCCTTCATGTCGGATGCTTGTCGGGTGATCCCTGCGATGAAAAGTGATCGGGCAGGCCAACTAGGGGTTGAACTTAGGGGTGACGGTCTCTACGACGCGTATGTCTCGGAATGCATGTTTACTATCTTAACCTCTGGTGGGAATTTTTTCTGTCCTCCAGTGCTTTGCTGGCGAGGTTCGTCCTCGTCTTCGCTTGGTGTCTCCCTCCTCTTGTGTTTGGTGTTTAGCTTATCGGCCTACTTGAGGACCCAACATTCTCTGTGGGTGTGATTTGTAGGTTTATCGGGGGTGCCATGAATCTGACATAGTTTGTCTAGAATCTTGTTTAGTCTGGACGGTCCATCTATGCTGCTGTTGGCGTCAAAACCGGCGGATCTTGGGTAGGGGGTCCCGAACTGTGCGTCTAGGCGGATGGTAACAGGAGACAAGGGACACGATGTTTTTACCCAGGTTCGGCCCCTCTCGATGGAGGTAAAACCCTACTCTTGCTTGATTAATATTGATGATATGGGTAGTACAAGAGTAGATCTACCACGAGATCAAGGAAGCTAAACCCTAGAAGCTAGGCTATGGTATGATTGTTCTTCGTCCTACGGACTAAAACCCTCCGGTTTATATAGACATCGGAGAGGGCTAGGGTTACACAGAGTCGGTTACAATGGTAGGAGATCTACATATCCATATCGCCAAGCTTGCCTTCCACGCCAAGGAAAGTCCCTTCCGGACACGGGACGAAGTCTTCAATCTTGTATCTTCATAGTCCAGGAGTCCGGCCGAAGGTATAGTCCGGCTATCCGGACACCCCCTAATCCAGTACTCCTTGAGTAGCCCCTGAACCAGGCTTCAATGACGACGAGTCCGGCGCGCTGATTGTCTTCGGCATTGCAAGGTGGGTTCCTCCTCCAAGTACTTCATAGAAGATTTTGAACACAAAGGTAGTGTCCGGCTATGCAAAATAAGTTTCCACATATTACCATAGAGAGAATAATATTTACACAAATCTAATCTGCTGATGTATTCCGTAGCGTGACATCACACCACGGCCAAGTCTTTATTCGAATCGTTTTACTGTCCCACCTCAGCGCGTTTAGCGAGGCGGTTTCCTTGGCGCGTCTTGTCAAAGCAGAGATCGTGTCCCCTTATTCCGGGATTCTCATCAATATGGGCGTGGGTAACCCAACCGCACCATTGATTACAGCACTTGGGAGATAAGCGAGTTTTACCAGCCTGGTGGGGACGCATAGTCGCATCCGCCCATATAAGGGGATAATGATCCACCTTTTCATCCATGCCTTCTTCCTCCTTTGCCTATCCATTTCCGCGCACTCGAGCTCCAGTCCCAAGTCCGCACACCCCACCTCAACCTTCTCCAGCCATGTCCGGAGCGGGAGGCAAGTGGATGGTCTCCTCCGTCACGGAGGGACACATCAAAAAAATGAGGAAGGCCGGATACTTGTCTAACGACATTGCGCACCGGCTTCCTGAAGAGGGGCAGCTCATCCCCACCCCTAGGCCCCATGAGAGGGTGGTATTCCTCCCCCATTTCCTCTGCGGACTAGGCTTCCCTCTCCACCCATTTGTCTGGGGGCTCATGTTCTACTATGGCATGGATTTCCACGATCTGGCCCCGAACTTTGTCCTCAACATCTCGGCGTTTGTCGTTGTGCGCGAGGCTTTCCTCTGCATCCGCCCCCATTTCGGCCTATGGCTCAAGACTTTCAATGTCAAGCAGAAGGTGGTGCGCGGCACCCAGGCGGAGTGCGGAGGCGCCATGGTGGGAAAGATGCCCAACGTCCTATGGCTCAAGGGCTCCTTCGTGGAGTCCCTAAAGGGGTGGCAATCGGGGTGGTTTTACATCACCGAGTCGCGCGACCCTGAATGGGTCGTAGCCCCCGAGTTCCGATCCGGACCCCCTACGCGGCTCACCTCCTGGAAAGAGACGGGCCTATCGTGGGGTAAAAAAGGAGAGCTGACCGGACTCCAAACATGCGTCCAAACCCTGGTGGACAAGAAGCTCAAACTTGTCAACGTAGTCCAGGTTATGCTCATCCGCCGGATCCTGCCGTGTCAACAACGGGCTTTCAACCTATGGGGGTTCGACCCGGCGCAGCACCGAACTCTGAGCAGGCTCTTCGACACGACGTACGAAGATGCCTAGAAGGTGCTTTTCAAGGGCGCCGAGGCCCCCGCATCCGCTACCGAGGATCGCGGATTCAGCTCGCAGCGTCATGCTAGTGCGGTAAGCTGTTTTTACCTTTTACAGGGTATTTGTTTTTCATAGTTTGACTCCATGCAGAATCTAAGCTCCCTTACCTTTGACAGGATTGGCAGGAGACGTCCGGACGTATCAAATGTCCGGCTCCTTTGCCTGAAGGCCCAGCGGACGCTTGCTTGGCGAAGCTGCTGGTTCCGGCACCCTATGTGGTGCCGAAGAAGAAGGCCAAGAAGAAGGCCACGGGGACTCGAAAGAGTGCCCGACACCTGGAGGTGTCGGATTCATCATCCGACGACTCCAAGACGCACTCCTCCCGTGAAGACGAGGAGGAGGAAGAAGAGACCTCTCCCCCTCCAGCGGGGGGAGGGAAGAAAAGGAAGGCTGCCCCAACTGGGGAGGCCGAAGGGTCCAAGAAGGGGAAGACCCCTCCTCCGGACTACTCCACCAACGCCGACGACGGCGAAGAGGAGTGGCCGCACAGGGCCAAGCCCCTGGCGAGATCGTAAGTATTCGGACACCAGAGCAATTCATAGTGTTACTTTCTTGCATAGCTCCTCCTTACGCCGAATATGACTATGCAGTCTGCCCAAGGCCGGGCTCGATGAGTCGTCGAGCGGCTCCCAAGATTCATCGGATGTGAATTCACTTCTGCCTGCTACCTCCTCCCACCCTACGGACGACGCCGAGGTGCTGTCCCAACAGGTTCCAAGCCAGGAGGAGGTGGTCCTGGAGGCGCCGCAAGGCGACCTCCCGGACTCCTGGCGCAAAGGGGATAGAACCCCCAAGGGCTCCAAGTCCGGCCTTGAGCCGGACACCGCGATGGAACCTTCAACGGTTCCGGACTCCGGTAGGCAGCTTCCTTCCAAGAGGGGCAAGCCTACCGAGCCGATGACCTCCGTCCAACCAGAGTTACCGGACAATTTGCTGGAGGTGCTTAACGGCGCCTCCATCAACGAGGAGCACTGCATTATTATGAGTGCGGTGATCCAGAAGGTCCAGTCCACCAAGAGCGGACTGATTGAAGCCTGTGCCAGCCTTCTAACAGGCTTTGAGGTAAGTAAAGAATATTTAAAAATATTACCGCATAGACAGTAGCCCTGATGCTCTGTTCGGCGTTCGGAAAGAAAATCCGAATAGAGGATCTAATAACATTCGCAGGAGTCTAACATAATCGAGTCAATATGCGTATGCAGGCTTCGCTGCTGGCCTCCGCCACACTGACTGCGGAGGTGGATACGCTGAAGCAAAACCTCGCGCGGTCCGAGAACGAGCTCGGCCATGCCAAGAGGCAACTCGAGGAGAAGGAAGGTAACTAATACCTTGCGCAAGTATATAGAGAAGATGTGGTTGAAAAAAATGACAAGATCAACGTGCTATTATAGGGGCCACGACCGAGGTGGCAGCCCTTAAGAAAGCGCTGTCCGAGGCCGAAAATAGAGCGGCCGCGAAGCGCACAGGGAGAGGGAAGCAGGAGGTGCAGGTGGAGGAGGTGCAGAAAGAGCTCCAGGATCTCGTGAAAAAACACAAGAGTTTGGGGCTTGACTCAAAGACGCAAGCGTCCGAGCTTGCGGAAGCCCTCGAAAGCGCGAAGTCTGCCAAGACCGAAGCCCAGAAATCCCTCCAAGAAATTGAAGCAATGAAGAAGATAGCGGCGGGTAAGGCATTCATTACTTGTTACTTACCCGAGTCCGGAGCTCTCTAGGAGCATTCGTAGATCTGCCCCGCAGTGCGTCTGATGCCGCCGCCTACTACTGAGCCGAGGAGGGGAGCTCGATGGAGAAGGTGTTCTGGTCTCAGTATGCTGAGATCGGACACCTGGTGCCTTTGAGCGACCAGCTGAAGCAAATGGTCGAGCTCCACAAGGTGGCCGAACAGGCCATAAAGGGCCTCATAGTTCGGCTTTGGCCTGGAGAGGCTCTGCCTGGGAGCTACTTCGGGCTGGTGAGGCGGCTGGTGGATGCCTGTCCACGGCTTGAAGTAATCAAGCGCTCTGTCTGCATCGAAGGTGCCCGTAGGGCGCTTTCCCGTGCTAAAGTGCACTGGGGCAAGATGTATGCGGAGAAGCTGGTGAAGGACGGGCCGCCGCCGGGCAAGGAGCATCGCGTCCCGGAGGCATATTATGATGGCGTCCTGAAGGGTGCCCGCCTTATAGCGGATGAATGCTCCAAAGATGTAATTTTTGAGTAAACTCGCATTTGTGATCATGTACGCTGAAAACTTGTTCATATGCGCTCAGCAACGCTTTTGAATTTAAAATATTACCTTCTGTGCGACCGTTTATCAAATTTGAGAGATGGCGAGTCGTCGGCTTCTGCCCCCATGCCACGAGTGCTGGGGTGTTCGGGATAAACATGAGCGCTCTTTTTCCCATTCTTGGGTCCTTCGAGGGAGGCGCTCAACACAACGAACAAGGCAATCGGACTATAATGCTTGAACACTCTCACTTAGCCATAGAATTCTATAATTTTAAATTTCGGCGAAGCCCCTAGTGTTCGGAAGACCGAGTTCAGGGCGCTATCCACGCCTAGGCCGGACAAAGCTGAATCCTCGCTCTAAGCGGCATAAGTCTTTAGGGACTCGAAAACCTCTCGAACAGCGACCAGCTATCACCTCATCATGACGTGTCAGTTTTAGCTTTCTCTACTGAGGTGCTTAGCCCAGCTCAACTGGGGCACAATCGTAGTAGTTCTCCTAGTGCTACCTTAGCCGATATAACGGAACGTAAGGTACCAAAACATAGGAGCCAGGCAAACCCAACTATTAACCCAAGACATGATTCAGAGCCGATGCATATAATGCTATAAGTTCGGGGTGCCGCACTTGTGAAAGTGTTCGGACTTCTCACACCGGATTGTGGGGTACTTAAGCCCCTGGCGTATTGGCTGTACCAAAGTGTACGGGTGCAACATGTCATTAATGAACATATATTCATAAAAAAGAGTAATGCAATAATAAACAGAAGCTATGCATTGTTTATTTTAAAAAAGCTGCGATCAAAGCAGAACGATACAAATAGTGCAATAAGCAAAAGATGGGACTACTTAACATGTCCTTTCCAGGGGCGAGCTGCAGAATGGTATGTGAAACAGGTATACTGCTCGTTATAGAGACCACCTTAAAGTTCCATAGTGCGGCGTAGCTTTCTGCTTCCCTGGTTGTATCGTTTGTGCGGCAATTTTTACTGCTGGACAAGCCTTCCGAAGAATGGAGTCCTGAAAATAAGAAAAAATTAAGAAATCGACAGCCCCTAGTGCGGTTTAAGCCGCGTTTTGGGCGTGCCGTGATGGTGCCCCTCCCCCTGTGCCCATGGTATTTCCAGAGCGTAGCCATGTACGTGCAACACTGTTTTCGCAAGTTCGCGAGGGCTGGGGTTGGGGCCGCATTGCTACGCTTGCTCGGAATGTGCCAGGCGGTCTTGTTGTAGATTACTCCGGGCGCGCTTGATGGTGTCCAGACGTTTAATGGCCTGACTGGAGAATTGCCTTGAGAGGCTGCTTTGTACTTCCGCTGCGATAGCCGCCGTATGCTCCTCCGTTCGGAGAGAGCGTTCGGTGTTTCCATTGACCGTGATGACTCCTCGAGGGCCTGGCATCTTGAGCTTGAGGTATGCGTAGTGCGGCACCGCATTGAACTTGGCAAATGCGGTTCGCCCGAGCAGTGCGTGATAGCCACTGCGGAACGGGACTATGTCGAAGATTAACTCCTCGCTTCGGAAATTATCTGGAGATCCAAAGACCACTTCAAGTGTAACTGAGCCTGTACAGTTGGCCTCTACACCTGGTATGACGCCTTTAAAGGTCGTTTTAGTGGGTTTAATCCTCGAGGGATCGATGCCCATTTTCCGCACTGTATCCTGGTAAAGAAGGTTCAGGCTGCTGCCGCCGTCCACAAGGACTCTAGTGAGGTGAAATCCGTCAATAATTGGGTCTAGAACCAATGCGGCGATTCCGCCATTACGGATGCTAGTGGGGTGGTCCCTTCGATCAAAAGTGATCGGGTAGGAAGACCATGGGTTGAACTTTGGGGCGACTGGCTCCATCGTGTATACGTCCCTTAGGGCACGCTTCCGCTCCCTCTTGTGGACGTGGGTTGCGTATATCATGTTCACCGTCCGCACTTGTGGGGGAAAACCTTTCTGTCCACTATTGTTCGGTGGCCGGGGCTCCTCCTCGTCATCGCTATGCAGCCCCTTGTCTCTGCTTTCGACATTGAACTTGCCTGCCTGCTTGAACACCCAACAATCCCTGTTGGTGTGATTGGCTGGTTTTCGGGGGTGCCATGTATCTGGCATGAGTGGTCGAGTATTCGGTCCAAACTGGATGGGTCCGGAGTATTTGTTTTGAATGGCTTTTTCCGCTGACCGGGTTTACAGCCTCTGAATCTGGCATTAACTGCCGTATGATTCGATGTGCAGGGATCTGTTGTGCCATCGTATGATTCGATGTTCACGGGTTTGAAACCCTCGGGGATTTGATGATCCATTACTTCATCTGTGAAGCAAAGTGGGTGTGCGGCGCCTCTGTGTTGGGCTATATCACGACGCAGCTCAAACGAGCTTTCTCTACTATGTTCGGCCCGCCCGGATTGACTGTATCCGGAGTGACGATTACCGTCTCGTGCCGTGGGGCGCCCACGTGATCCGTAGGTCGATATTGTTTGCCTTGCCTTGTCCTCCAATATATCTCGCAGGTGTGGCGCATTTTCCCGTGCCTTGGTATTTTTTGAGCGGTGTCGGGGTGCGGCTTGAGTGGAGGGCCGAAAGGCCTCTCTGTCGCGGCATGGGGTGGCCGGTCGGCCACATCATGCGCTGGTGATGTAGGTTTAGGTGCTTCCTCCTCTAATCGGGGTAGCAACCTGCGCTTTGGGTAGCTCTTGGAGGGGCGTTCGAGTTCATACTCTTCGGCCGCAAGGACTTCAGTCCATCTGTCGGCTAGCAAATCTTGATCAGCTCTAAGCTGTTGTTATTTTTTCTTGAGGCTGCTCGCCGTGGCCATAAGCCTGCATTTGAAACGCTCTTGTTCGACAGGATCCTCCGGCACGACAAATTCGTCGTCGTCGAGGCTTGCCTCGTCTTCGGAGGGAGGCATATAATTATCGTCCTCGACCTCTCTATCTGCCGCTCTCTCATGAGGGCTGGCTTCTCCATCCTCTTGTGCTGAATCTTGCAGGAGGTGGTTGTCTTCGGCACTGTCCGGGGTGTTATTATCTCCCGAGCCGGAATCACCGTTTTTGCTTTGGCGGGATTTAGAGCGGCGCCGCTGACGCCGACGCTTAGGCTGCTTCTTGGAGGGGTCATCCTCTGCTGTTCCATCGCCATTGCCTTCTTTTGGGGTGTCCACCATGCATATATCATATGACGAGGTGCCTTTCCAGTGCCCTATAGGCGTTGGTTCTTGATCGTCTCCTGCATCCGCGTCCATACCGTCGATGTCTTCAGAGTCAAAGTCGAGCATGTCGGTTAGATCATTGACAGTGGCTACGAAGTGGGTGGTGGGTGGGCTTTGAATTTCTTCATCATCCACATCCCAACCTTGCTGACCATAGTCCGGCCAGGGCTCTTCTGATAAAGAGAGAGACTTTAGTGAATTCAGAATATCGCCGAAGGGCGAGTGCTGAAAGATGTCTGCGACGGTGAACTCCATGATCGGCGCCCAATTGGGTTCGATCGGTAGGGGCGCGGAGGGCTCGGAGTATCGAGAGCAGTCCGGCTCCTTGGAGTCACGGGCTCCGCAGGGAATAGGGCTGGTGTTCGGCTCGATCGCCGTAGAGATTGCAGCCCCCGAGGCGGTGTCCAACCACCCATCCTCGACTGGTGCAGTTGGCTCCGAATTAAGGGTCGGAGCTGATGCGGGTGCGGCCTCCAGGGCACTGCTCAGCGGCAGAGCTAGATCATGCCCATCGTGACAGTGCGGCGCGCTCGGCTGCGGCTCGAACCCGTCGAAGATCAAGTCTCCGCGAAGGTCGGCCATGTAGTTCAAACTTCCAAATCTGACCTGATGGCCAGGGGCGTAGCTTTCGATCAGCTCCAGATGGCCAAGTGAATTGGCCCGCAGTGCAAAGCCGCCAAATACGAAGATCTGTCCGGGGAGAAAGTTCTCACCCTGGATCGCATCGCTGTTGATGATCGGAGAAGCCATGGGGCCTAAAAGTGACGACACAGAGGAACTCTCAATGAAAGCACCAATGTCGGTGTCAAAACCGGGGGATCTCGGGTAGGGGGTCCCGAACAGTGCGTCTAGGCGGATGGTAACAGGAGACAAGGGACACGATGTTTTTACCCAGGTCCGGGCCCTCTCGATGGAGGTAATACCCTACTCCTGCTTGATTAATATTGATGATATGGGTAGTACAAGAGTAGATCTACCACGAGATCAAGGAGGCTAAACCCTAGAAGCTAGCCTATGGTATGATTGTTCTTCGTCCTACGGACTAAAACCCTCCGGTTTATATAGACACCGGAGAGGGCTAGGGTTACACAGAGTCGGTTACAATGGTAGGAGATCTACATATCCGTATCGCCAAGCTTGCCTTCCACGCCAAGGAAAGTCCCTTCCAGACACGGGATGAAGTCTTCAATCTTGTATCTTCATAGTCCAGGAGTCCAGCCGAAGGTATAGTTCGGCTATCCGGACACCCCCTAATCCAATACTCCCTCAGCTGCCTTTGAAAGGCTTTTTCCGCTGACCTGGTCGAGAACCCCTGAATCCGGCGTTTACCGCTGTATTATCTGGGTTGTCTTCTTTATTTCGACGCTTGCTTTTACTGCGTCGTGGTTTTCCATTACCATCCCTGACTTCGGATGTGCTTGGGTCGCTGGTGCTACTGCGGGCTAACCAGCTATCTTCGCCCGCACAAAAGCGGGTCATAGGCTTGTCAGGGCTGCCATTGTTCTCGGTTTTTCTTGGCCAAGGTGTCAGGAGAGCCATTCGTCTTGGACGCTGTGCTTGAAAGCTGCTAAGGCTTCAGCGTCCGGGCAGACGACGATTTGGTTCTTCTTAGTGAGAAACCTGTTCCAAAGCTTTCGGGCTGACTCTCTGGACTATTGAATTATATGACTTAAATCATCTGCATCCGGAGGTCAGACATAGGTTCCTTGAAAGTTAGCCCGAAAAGCATCCTCGAGCTCCTCCCAACTTCCAATTGAGTTTTCGGGGTGGCTTTTCAGCTAGTGCCGAGCTGGTCCTTTAAGCTTGAGGGGCAAGTACTTGATGGCGTGGAGATCTTCTCCGCGAGCCATATGGATATGGAGGATAAAGTCCTCCATCCAGACCCCAGGGTCTGTGGTCCCGTCGTATGCCTCTATGTTCACTGGTTTGAACCCTTCTGGAAATTCGTGGTCCAGCACCTCATCGGTGAAACATAGGGGGTGTGCGGCACCCCTGTATTTGGATGTATCATGTCGTTTGGACGGTTGTAGTATTCGGTTTTGATTTTGTGCCGGAGCGCGCTTCCTAGATCCATAGATGGATCTGGTCATACTGGATTTTTGGCGCAAGTCCTCACGTAGATCGTGTGTTGACTTATGTGCGGCCTTGTTTGCTGCTCTATCGCAGTCACAATGTGGTTGATCCGGCCGGTTGGCCATTTTATTTTTTGGCTATGTAGGCTCTAAGGCCTCATTGTCGAATTCAGGTAATAGCTTGCGCTTTGGATAGCTCTTTGTGTGGTAACTTCCACCATACTTTTCTTCGTTGTCGAGCACTTTGTTCCACCTGCTGTTGAGCCTATTTTGTGCAGCCTTAAGCCTTTGCTTCTGCTTCTTCAGACTCCTCGCTGTGGCAAGGAGGTTCTCTTGTTCCAAGTGCATTTCCGGGATGATGTGTGCATCTTCGTCCGGAATGTTTTCCTCCCCAGAGGGGGGTTGATGAGGTTTATCCTCGGCGTCGCCGTGTTCGAACATCAGATCCGTACTATGTTCGCCGTTTGCAGTTTCATCATGCTCTGCCGCTGGGTCAATGTGGTCGTCGTTTCCTCTGGAGTTGACTGGAGTGTTATTTTCTCTTGTGTTGTTATCGCTGTTTTTGCCGAGGCGGGATTTTGAGCGGCGCCTATGCCGACGCTTTGCTTGCTTCTCGAGGGAGCTATTCCTCGCTGCATCCTGCCGTTCTTCGTTGTTGTTTTCATTGGGTGTATCCACCATGTATATGTCATGTGGTGAAGTGGCTGTCCAGCGCCTTGTGGGCACTGGTTCCTGTTCCTCTCCTGCATCGTCGTCCATGCCGTCGATGTCTTCGGAGTCAAAATCGAGCATGCCGGTTAAATCGTCGACAGAGGCTACTAAGTGGGTGGTAGGTGGGCAGCGAATATCTTCGTCGTCCACATCCCATTCTAGCCAGACATAGTTCGGCCAAGGATCTCCTGGCAAGGAGAGAGACCTTAATGAATTTAGAACGTTGCCGAAAGGTGAGTGCTGAAAGATATCCACGGAGGTGAACTCCATGATCGGCGCCTAATCGGATTCGATAGGCACGGACGCAGGCGGCTCAGAGTCCCTGGCTGGAGACGAATCCAGTGGTTCGGCAACACGACTCTCGTGAGGGGTGAAGTCAGTATTCGGCTCCATCGCCACTGAGAGTGCGGCCTCCATGGCGGGGTCTATACCCCCGTCCTCGGATGGCGCAATTTGCTCCGTATTGAGGGCCGAAGTAGTTGTAGGTGTGATCTCCCGAACACTGTCCAACACCAGAGTTACGTCATGCTCGCCGTGATTGTGCGGCGCACCTGACATGAGCTCGAATCCGTCGAAGATCAAGTCTCTGCGGATGTCGGCAGTGTAATTTAAGTTTCTGAACCTAACCTGATGGCCAGGGGCGTAGCTCTCGATCTGCTCCAGATGGCCAAGCGAGTTGGCCCGCAGTGCGAAGCCACCGAATACGAAGATCTGTCTGGGGAGGAAAACCTCACCCTGCATCGCATCGTTATCGATGATCGAAGGATCCATCAAGCCTTACGGTGATGGCATAGTGGAACTCTCAATGAAAGCACCAATGTCGGTGACAAAACCGGTGGATCTCGGGTAGGGGGTCCCGAACTATGCGTCTAAGGCGGATGGTAACAGGAGGCGGGGGACACGATGTTTACCCAGGTTCGGGCCCTCTCGATGGAGGTAATACCCTACTTCCTGCTTGATTGATCTTGATGATTTGAGTATTACAAGAGTTGATCTACCATGAGATCGTAGAGGCTAAACCCTAGAAGCTAGCCTATGGTATAATTGTTGTTGTCCTATGGACTAAACCCTCCGGTTTATATAGACAGTGGAGGAGGTAGGGTTACACAGAGTCGGTTACAAGGGAGGAGATCTACATATCCATATTGCCAAGCTTGCCTTCCATGCCAAGGAGAGTCCCATCCGGACACGGGACGAAGGCATAGATTGAGATTAGGATTTGTCACTCCGATTGTCAGAGAGGTATCTCTAGCCCTCTCGGTAATGCTCATCAGTATAAGCCTTGCAAGCAATGTGACTAAAGAGTTAGTTACAGCATGATGCATTACGGAAAGAGTAAAGAAACTTTCCGGTAACGAGATTGAACTAGGTATGAGGATACCAACGATCAAATCTCGGGCAAGTAACATATCGTTTACAAAGGGAACAACGTATGTTGTTATGCGGTTTGACCGATAAAGATCTTCTTAGAATATGTAGGAGCCAATATGAGCATCTAGGTTACGCTATTGGTTATTGACCGGAGATGTGTCTCAGTCATGTCTACATAGTTCTCGAACCTGTAGGGTCCGTGTCGGTGTCAAAACCGGTGGATCTCGGGTAGGGGGTCCCGAACTGTGCGTCTAGGATCGATGGTAACAGGAGACGGGGGACACGATGTTTACCCAGGTTCGGGCCCTCTCTATGGAGGTAATACCCTACGTCCTACTTGATTGATCTTGATGAATATGAGTGTTACAAGAGTTGATCTACCACGAGATCGTAATGGCTAAACCCTAGAAGCCTAGCCTGTATAACTATGGTAATGAATATATCCTTTTCGGACTAACCCCTCCGATTTATGTAGACACCGGGGGGGATCTAGGGTTACATAGAGTCAGTTACATAAGAAGAAATCTTCATAGTCGGTCTCCAAGCTTGCCTTCCATGCCAAGGAGAGTCCAATCCGAGCACAGGTATAGTCTTCAGCCTTCATGTCTTCACAGCCCATCAGTCCGGCCAATGGATAACAGGCCGGACGCCCGAGGACCCCTTAGTCCAGGACTCCCTCAGTAGCCCCTAAACCTGGCTTCAATGACGAGGAGGCCGGAGCGCAGATTGTCTTCGACATTGCAAGGCGGGTTCCCTTCTATCTGAACTTCAAGATAGTCTTCAGATGCGATGATAGTATCCGGACATGTCGCACACACCACACATAACCGCAGAGAGAATATATTTTTACACGAGTCTAATCTGCTGACAGCTTTTTACAATATGACACCATGTCGGTCCGGTCATAATTTCGAACCATTTTTCATCTGCCGCTCCATGTTTCGAGACACAGTTGCCATTGGCACGTCTTGTCGAAGCAGAGATCGTGTCCCCTTATTACAGGATTCTCATCAATACGGGCGTGGGTGACCCAACCGTGCCGTTTGCACGGCCCTTGGGAATAGGCGAGTTTAAGGCGAGTAGGGAGACGCTTGATATTCATGGCCTTTATAAGGGGATAAGGATTCCCTTTATTCACCCACACCTCAGCTCCTCCTCAGTCCTTCCGTCCCTGAGCTCCAGCGCCCAAGCTTTTAGCTTTTCCCTCGTCTGAGAAAACACTCCAAAGATGTCCGGATCCGGAGCTGGGGGTAAGTGGATGGCCTCTTCCGTCAAGAAGAGGGATATCAAGGCGCTCCGGGAGGCTGGATATCTGACCAAGGAGATTGCTCACCGACTTCCGGTCAAGGGACAGATCGTCCCTACTCCAGAGCCCCACGAGAGGGTTGTGTTTCTCACACATTTCGTCCACGGGCTGGGCTTCCCTCTTCACCCCTTTGTCCGTGGACTGATGATTTACTACGGGCTAGACTTCCATGACCTAGCCCCCAACTTCATCCTCAACATCACGGCATTCATTGTCGTGTGCGAGGCCTTTCTCCGCATCCTGCCTCATTTCGGCCTATGGCTGAAGACCTTCAATGTGAAGCCGAAGGTGGTGAGCGGCCAACAAGCAGAGTGCGGAGGCGCCATGGTGGGCAAGATGCCCAATGTTACCTGGCCCGAAGGCTCATTCGCAGAGACGATGAAAGGGTGGCAGTCGGGGTGGTTCTATATCACCGAGCCGCGTAACGCCAACTGAGTGGCGGCCCCTGAATTTCGATCCAGAATCCCGATGCGGCTCACCTCCTGGCAAGAGCGGGGCCTAACCTGGGGTCCCACAGATGAGCTGACTGGGTTCCAGATGTGCATCCAGAACATGATAGATAGGAAGATCAAGCTTGTCAACGTGGTCCAGGTCATGCTCATTCGTTGGGTCCTTCCGTGCCAACGCCGGACTTGCTATCTGTGGGAGTACGATCCGGCCAAGCACCAGACGCTACTAGAGCTCTTCGGCACGATGCACGAAGAAGTCTGGAAAGTGCTCTTCAAGGCCGGCGAGACACCACCGCCCACGACCGAAGATCTTGGGCTTAGCTTAAAACGCCAGGCTAACCCGGTAAGTTTTTTTAATGTTTTCAAGGCATACCCTTTACTAGCATATTTTGAGAAAAAGCCTAAGCTTTCCTACCCATGATTTCAGGCCTGGATCAAGATAGCGGAAGGGATTAACTTTCCGGCTCCACTGCCCGAAGACCAAGAATTCCCCTTACTGATGAAAATGCTTTTTCCAGCACCTTATGAGGTGCCAGAGAAGACGGCCAAGAAAGCGACCAAATGGGCCAAGAAGGGCCCTCGCCAAAAAGTCACTCCAGACGTGATGTCCAAAGATGAGACTTGCTCTTCGTCCGCTGACGACGACGACGAAGAGGAAGAAGAAAACAACTCCCCACCTAAAGTGGGGAGGAAGAAGAGAGCAGCCCCACAAATCCCGAGGCGAAAGCGCCCAAGAGGGTTAGAGGCTCCCTCGCGGATAACTCTGTGTGGGATGTTGATAGCAGTCCCGAGCGACCTCGCCAGACTAAGCCTCGGCCGCCTCGTAAGTACCAGAATGCGAAAATGTCTGGCCTTCCTGGTTTATAATATTGATATACCTTAAACCTTGTTATTGCAGTCCAGCACGCGATGGCTCCCCGCAATCATCGAGAGAGGGATCGCTAGACTCAAAGGAGATGGCTAGAATGTCTCCGCCACCCTCTCATTCCGTCTCTCCCAAGGGTGACGACGAGGCGGTGTCACAAAAGACCTTCCCTGACCGGGGGGGTCTTCCGGAGATCGACGGGGTGGCGCCCAGGACGATTCCTCAGTTGCCAGACACATGGGGGAAAAGCCCCTATGGGGACTGGTGACGGGGGCCGAGTTCCCTTCGGACCTGAGCCGGATACTATTCCGAAGATCTACGCGGCTCCGGAGTCTAGCGAACGGCATTCCCCAAAAGGAGGGAATGTGCCTGTTCCGCCGGTGACCTCTATCCAACCAGAGGCACCGGATAATCTGCTGGAGGCGCTACGAGGCGCCTCTTTTTTGGATGAACACCGCGCCCTTATGGGCACGCTAATAGAGAAGGTCCAGTTCGTCAAAAGCGGACTGACTGAAGCCTGCACTATCCTTCTATCGGGCTTTGAGGTAAGCAATGCGTTTGTAGGAAGAATATCACAGTATAGACAGTAGCACCTGATGCTCTGTTTGGTGTTCGGGAAGAAAAAACCCGAACAGAGGATCAAGAAGAAATATCGCAGGAGTCTAACATAAGTTGTCTATGTGAATAAGCAGGTATCGCTGCAGGCTGCCACTGCTCATGCTGCGGAGGTCTCAGGACTGAAGCAGAAACTGGAGCGGGCGAGGAGGAGCTCAGCCTCGTGAAGAAGCAGATGGAGGATAGCCAAGGTATACAGTAACCTGCGGGTATATTTTAAGAAAAAATGAATAGTCCGTCCCGATTGAGGTGTCATAAACTTTATTAGGGGCCACGACCGAGGTGGCAGCCCTCAAGAGGCGTTAGCCGAGGACGAGTACAAAGCGGCCAAGGAACGCGCCGCGTGCGAGAAGCACGAGGCCCGAGTTGGCAAGGCGCAGCAACAGCTCCAGGGCACGATCAAGAGATTTGAGTCCTTGGAGCGCGATTGTAAGGCACAAGAGTCTGAACTGGCGAAGGCCCGCCAGAGCGCCCAGGATGCACGAGCCGAAGCCCAGAACGCCCTCCAGGAAATTCAGGCGGCCAAGGAGATTGCGGCGGGTAATTCTTTCACCATGCAAAGCAAGTATGTAGAAGAAACATTTCCATGTACTTATCCGAATTTGGGTTTTCCATGGGCGTTTACGGATCTGCCACGCAGTATATCTGATGCTACCGAGCATTATAGAGCCGAAGAAGGGATGTCTACGGACAAGCTATTCTGGTCCCAATATATTGGACCAGAACATCCATTTCCCTTCAGCGACCAGCTAAAGCAGTTAGTCGAGCTGCACAGGTCAACAGAGCTAGCCATGAAGGATTTGATAGTCCGGCTGTGGCCTGCCGAGCCTATACCTAGCAGCTACTTCGGACTTGTTAAGCGGCTTGTGAGTTCCTGTCAGCGGCTCGAAGCTGTGAAGCGGTCGGTCTGTATTGAAGGTGCGTGTAAGGCATTTGCCCGCATCAAGACGCATTAGGCAAAGCTGGATGCCAAGAAGCTGATGACCGAGGGGCCACCGGAGGGCAAGGAGCATCGTCGACCCGAGCTCTATTTTGATGGCGTCCTGGAGGGGTCCTGCCTTATGGCGGAGCAATGTTCGAAGGATGTCATATTCCCATGAGAACATTTGTATTACCCTGTCCTGTAATATGGAACAATGATGTTATGTATTATAATGCTTGCGATTTACATTTTACCTCCTATGCGGCCGTTTATGAAATCTGAGGGTTGACAAGTCGTCGGCTTTTGCCCCCACGTAGATAGTACGGGGGTGTTCGGGATAAATCTAAACACTCTTTACTCCACATTCTGGTCCTTAAAGGAGGTTTTTAGCGCAATGAACAAGGCAATCAGACTATGCGGCCTTTACCGCCCTCACTTAGCCATAGGAGTTTGACAACTAAGAAAGTTGGCGGAGCCCCTGGTATTCGGAAGACCGAACTAGGGGCGTTATACATGCCTAATCGGAGGAACCAATTCTTCGCAAGAAGCAGAAAAAGTGTCTAACGATTTGGAACCTCTCGAATAGCTGACCAGCTCTCGCCGCATCATGACAGTCAGTTTTTGGCTTTCTCTACTGAGGTGCTCATCCGGAAGAACCGGGACACAATCGCAATAGTTCTCCCTTTACTACCCTAGCTGATATAGCGGAACGTAAGGTAGTAAGCACAGGAGCCGGGCAACCCAACTATTGACTAAAGACACGATTCGGAGCCGATGCATATAATGCTATAAGTTCGGGGTGCCGGACTATACTGGAAATGTGTTCGGACTTTTATTGCCGTAATGCAGGGTGTAATGAAGCTCCTGGCGCCGTAATACGTACCATGGTGTACGTGTGCAATAAGTAATATATACAAAGGTGAGGAAATAGGAAAATTAATTAATAAGCTGACGGCACCATTTATTCACCATTGTGATGTAATTAGTATGTTGAGGCGTACTTTGTGCAAGTAATGCGATAAGCAAGTAAAGCTATTTAACATGCTGCAACCAAGGGCGAGCTGCGTGCGGGTATGTAAAACAAGTATGGCAATCATTTAATAGAGACCACCTGGGGATTCCCTTCTATGCCAGCGCTCCTTGCCTCCTTGGTGTGTTCTGCAAATGGGTCGTCCGCATAGACCTCGAAAAGAGAAAAAAGCCGTAATAAAAATAAAAATTAAAGGCGTGCGAATCCTAGGGTCGGTCAAGCCGCACTGTGGATCGCGAGCGAGTTATGCCTCCGTCAGTACCCACGGGGTTTTGAGTGCGTAGTTATGTACGCGCGGTACGGATGCCCTTTCCTCGTCGGGGCTGGGACAGAGGCCGAATTTACTAATTCAGCTCTTGATGAACCGAGCTGCCCTATTGCAGTGTAGTCCGCACCTTCTTAACGATGTCCAGGGGATCGACAGCCAGATTATGGTGCCGCTTGAGAAGGCCGCTCTTTACTTCTGCTGTTAGGGCTGCGGTATGCTCCTCTGTACGGAGGGAACGTTCCGTGTTTCCATTTACTGCAATGACGCCGCATGGATCATGCATCTTGAGCTTGAGATTAGCATAATGTGGCACCGCGTTGAATCTAGCAAACGCGGTTCGTCCGAGCAGTGCGTGGTAGCCCCTGCGGAAGGGGACGATATCAAAGATTAGCTCTTCGCTTTGGAAGTTATCCGGGGAACCAAAGACCATCTCCAGTGTGATCGAGCCCGTACTACGGGCCTCTACGCCTGGTATAATCCTTTAAAGTTAGTTATCATGGGCTTGATTTGTGAGGGATTAATGCCCATTTTGCGTACTGTATCTTGATAGAGCAGGTTGAGGCTGCTACCACCGTCCATTGGGACTCGTGTCATGTGAAGTCCGTCGATGATTGGGTCGAGTACTAATGCGGCCGAACCGCCATGACGGATGCTAGTTGGATGATCACGACGGTCAAAGGTGATCGGGAATGACGACCATTGGTTGAATTTTGGGGTGACTGGCTCTACCGCATAAACGTCCCTGAGTGTGCACGATCTGCTCTGGTTCTAAGACCATTGCAGCAACAGGGACCATCTCCTGGATGTGATTCGATGACAGATTTAAGTCATGTTCATCGTGGCGAGGGGGAGGGATCGCTGCGGTCTCAAATCCATTGAAGATCAAGTCTCCACGGATGTCCGTGACGTAGTTCAAGCTTCCCAATCTGACCTGGTGGCCAGGGCGTAGCTATCGATCTACTCCAGATGGCCAAGCGAATTGGCCCGTAGTATGAAGCCGCCGAACACGAAAATCTTTCCGGGGAGGAAGGTTTCTCCTTTAACAGCGTCACTATAGACGATTGAAGGGGCCATCGAGCCTTTTGTTGACGGCATAGTGGAACTCTCAATGAAAGCACCAATGTCGGTGTCAAAACCGGCGGATCTCGGGTAGGGGGTCCCGAATTGTGCATCTAGGATCGATGGTAATAGGAGACGGGGGACACGATGTTTACCCAGGTTCGGGCCCTCTCTATGGAGGTAATACCATACGTCCTGGTTGATTGATCTTGATGAATATGAGTGTTGCAAGAGTTGATCTACCACGAGATCGTAATGGCTAAACCCTAGAAGCCTAGCCTGTATGACTATGGTAATGAATATATCCTTTCCGGACTAACCCCTCCGGTTTATATAGACACCGGGGGGATCTAGGGTTACATAGAGTCGGTTACATAAGAAGGAATCTTCATGGTCGGTCGCCAAGCTTGACTTCCATGCCAAGGAGAGTCCAATCCAGACACAAGTACAATCTTCAGCCTTCATTTCTTCACAGCCCATCAGTCCGGCCCATGGATAACAGTCCGGATGCCTGAGGACCCCTTAGTCTAGGACTGCCTCAGTCCGCACGCTTAACGTTCGATGATGATTTGTATTATGAGTTATGTGATTTGATGTACCGATGGTTGTTCGGAGTCCCGGATGAGATCACGGACATGACGATGAGTCTCGAAATGGTCGAGACATAAAGATCAATATATTGGAAGGCTATATTCGGACATCGGAAAGGTTCCGAATATTTTTTGGAGTACCGGAGAGTAACGGGAATTCGCCAGGGGAAGTAGTGGGCCTTAATGGGCCATACGGGAAAGGAGAGAAGGGCCTCAAGGGGTGGCAATGCGCCCCCCTATGGCAAGTCCGAATTGGACTAGGGAGGGGGTGGCGCCCCCCTCTCTTTCCTTCTCCCTCTCCTTCTCCTTCCCTCTCTCCCCTCTTGGAAAAGGAAGGGGACTCCAACTAGGATTGGGAAGCCTAGTTGGACTCCCCATATAGGCATGCCCCTCCTAGGCCGGCCTCCTCTCCCCCCTCCTTTTTATACGTGGGCAGGGGGCACCCCAAAGGCACTCCAAGATTTTTCTTAGCCGTATGTGGTGCCCCCCTCCACAGTTTTCCACCCCGGTCATATTGTCGTAGTGCTTAGGCAAAGCCCTGCGTCGGTAACTTCATCATCACCGTCACCACGCCGTCGTGCTGACGAAACTCTCCCTCGGCCTTAACTGGATCAAGAGTTTGAGGGACGTTACCGAGCTGAACATGTGCAGATCACGGAGGTGCCGTGCGTTCGGTACTTGGATCGGTTGGATCACGAAGACGTTCGACTACATCAACCGTGTTACTAAACGCTTCCGCTTTTGGCTACAAGGGTACGTGGACTCACTCTCCCCGCTCATTGCTATGCATGACCTAGATAGATCTTGCGTGATCGTATGTAAATTTTTGGAAATACTGCGTTCCCCAACAATAAATTGTAGTAGATTGATAGATCCAACGCCAAATAAAATAAATGAGAATACAATGCAGCAAGGTATTTTTGTATTTTTGGTCTAATAGATTTGAAAATATAAGGCAAATAATATGAGAAAGAGACCCGAGGGCCGTAGGTTTCACAAGTGGCTTCTCTATAGAAAAATAGTAAATGGTGGGTAAACAAATTTCTGTTGGGCAATTGATAGAACTTCAAATAATCATGATGATATCCAGGCAATGATCATTATATAGGCATCACGTCCAAGATTAGTAGACCGACTCCTGCCTACATCTACTACTATTACTCCACACATCGAACACTATCCAACATGCATCTAGTGTATTAAGTTCATGGGGAAATAGAGTAATGCAATAAGAACGATGACATGATGTAGACAAGATCTAACTATGTAGAGATAGACCCCATCGTTTTATCGTTAGTAGCAACGATACATATGTTGGAGATATGCCCTAGAGGCAATCATGTCTGATGATATTTCCTATGTGTTTATGAATAAAGATAGTCCTTGGACATTATCAATGATGTGTATCAGCAAGTACGTAACTTGTTTGTGGGACTATGCATTGTATGATGACTGTCCTAAAAGGTCCCTAGTCGAAAGGGCTGTGTGGACGCGCAACCAACTAGACTAGCATATGACACGATCGATGGCTTGGTATCACTAGCCATGGAGCATTGGATGCTAACCTGATAATACGGACTTGGAAGGATCTGGTCGGATTCGATGTAGTCGGATCCGAGTCGAGATAAGGTCCGAGTTGAACAGAACCAACTATGAGACGTAGCGATATGTCATCTGTGAGTCTCGAGTAAAACATATGTTCTATGTCCTAAGACCTGAGCTAACGCATGCACTAGGGATGGTGACAGACTTGCTTTGGGCCGACCAAACGCTACTCCATAACTCGGTAGTTATAAAGGTAGGTTTCGGGTTTGTCCAGAACCATGTTGCGAGATGTGGTCGAGCAAGATGGGATTTGCCCCTCCGATCAGGAGAGATATACTCTTGGACCCTCGTGTGATCCGACCAGGATAAGCATGGCCATGCAATAAGGATTATAAGATAATCCGGTTTGTGGTCGGCATCACTGGAACGAGAAAGAGGTCGGGCTAGCACAAGGATGACAGACTCGCCTTGAGCCCGACAACATATATCGTGTGGCAAAAGGAATGGAAGTATGATGTACAGGTTCGCCTAAGCAGCTTCATAGTCTGTTTGGTGTTCGGCATGCCTTGCTAGAGGCCGCTACCAACTGTGTAGTTCGGAGGTGATCCGAACTACGACCAAGCCCGCTTGAACCTAAGCGGTCGCGCGCTTAAGGGAAGGAACCTACGAGGTCGGATCCGAGGACACTAGTCAGATGTGATTTGAGCTGTATTCGGATTGTGGCCGAGTAGACTCATGGGCTTTAGGGTCCGTCCAAGGCCCAAGTGTTGAGCCTGCAACGGACGCCTATATAAAGTGGAGGTGCCGCACACTCACGCGAATGATCTCTTCAGTGCTGTCACTAGGGTTTGCATGTGTTGCGAATAGACACATCCACTCGCCGCCGGTTGTGTGATTGGACCTAGCAGTCCGCCGCACGACGTTCCTCCTGCACGCGCGGATACCATTAGAGGTGATGCACTTGTGCCGCTCCTGCAAACCTATACATGGGAACCAACTACAGGCTGTTCGAGGGAGATCGGATGAGGAGGAGATGATTCACGCAGACGTGCTGCCCCAACTCTTCTTTCGCTGCACGACACTACGCGTCTAGTGGTAACGAACTGTGACCCATCTCCCATAGCATGTTCTTGGTTGTTCTAGGTGTAATTTTTAATTTGTAGTCGATGCACCCTACCGTAGAACACAAGAACATACATGTCGGTTCCCTTTCTGTCACTATGATCAAGCACCGTAAGATCGAACCCACTACAAAGCACCTCTTCCCATTGCAAGATAAATAGATCAAGTTGGCCAAACAAAACCCAAATATTGGAGAAGAAATACGAGGCTATAAGCGTTCATGCATATAAGAGATCAAAGAAACTCAAATAACTTTCATGGATATAAAAAGATAGATCTGATCATAATTGTATTGATAATCAAACGAGAGAGAGGAAGCCATCTAGCTACTCAATACTGACCTGAAGGTCTACAAATAACTAGTCACACATCATCGGAGAGGCACCAATGGAAGTGGTGAACCCCTCCGTGATGGTGTCTAGATTAGATCTGGTAGTTCTGGACTCTGTAGCGGTTGGAATTGATTTTCATCGACTCCCCCAGGGTTTTTGGAATATTGGGGTATTTATAGAGCAAAGAGGTGGTCCAGGGGGCACCCGAGATGGGCACAACCCACTACGGAGCGCCTGGGCCTCCTGGTGTGCCCTGGTGGGTTGTGCTGCCCTCGGAGCACCCCCAGGCGCTGCCTTGGCCCATTGGGTGTCTTTTGATTCATAAAAAATCTCCATAAAGTTTTGGTGCATTTGGACTCCGTTTGGTATTGATTTCCTTCGATGTAAAAAACATGCAGAAAACAACAGCTGGCACTTGCCACTATGTCAATAGGTTAGTACCAAAAAATGATATAAAATGACTATAAAATGATTATAAAACATCCAAGATTGATAATATAACCACTACAAAAAAGATACATCCGTGACATTTTGGGCCGAACGAAGTTTTTTCTGTCATACTTATGACACTTCTATGATGATAATTGTGACAAAACCCGTTATCATCATAGATGTGGTGGGCTCCTACTTCTATGACAAAAAATCATAACAGAAAATGGGCCTTTTGTCCTGGGCGGGCCGGAGACGCAGCTGCATGACATTCTTTGGGCTGTCCATGATGGAAAAAACCGTGGTAGAAGCGAGGGCGAGGAAAACTTCGGGGAGTTCCCGGTTACGGTGGGTGGTCGGGGGCCGAGCAACACATACCCACGTGTGTGCGAGGTGTTGGGCTCTAACTAAACCCGAGCGAGGCATTAGGCTCTAACTAAACCCGAGCGATTGCACTAGCTACGTTACTGAACCCGAGTGATTCCTTCGCTACTGTTGCTATCTAAAGCCGGTCCATGCTGCCTCTGGATGAACAGTGAGCGTTGCTGGGGGGTTTGGATGAACAGCTCCCAGTGGGGGTGGATGAACAGGACCCCGTGGTGTTGCCTCTGGATGAACATGACCCCGATCGATCGAGCCGGTTGGGGATAGATGAACAAGAACCCGTGGAGGGCTGGATGAACAGGACAACCCCGTGGAGGGCTGGATGAACAGTAGAAAGTGGAGGGCTGGATGACCAGTAGCCCGTGGAGGGGTGGTTGAACAGGAGCCCATGGAGAGGACTGGTTGAACAATAGCCGGTGGAGTAGCCCGCGGTGGAGGCTGGATGAACAGGAGCCCGTGGATGAACAGTCGTAGGTGGAGGCTGGAGGAGGTCGACGGTGGATGAACAGTAGCCCGTGGAGGCTGGAGGGGGTCGACGCTGGAGATGAACAGTATCCCGTGGAGTCCCGTTTTGCAGTACACCACACCCCTCCCGATGAATAGGACCCCTGTTTCGACCGTAGCGCTCCAACACAAGTTAGTTTCCTCCATTTTATGGTATGCCGCACCTCTCCCGATCAACAGGACCCTGTTTCGACCGTAGGAGGTCCAACAGAAGTCGGTTTCCTCCGTTTTGCGGTACGCCTGACCCCTCCCGATGAACATGATCCCGTTTCGAACGTGGCCGACCGAACACAAGGTCGTTTCCTCCGTTCTGCGGTACGCCAGGCCTCGTTTCCATCGGTTGTTCCGTCCAAGCCGGTTGGTTCCCACGTGTTCCGTTGCCTCCCGATGAACATGACGTATTCCGTTGCCTCCCCATGAACACAACGACAACGATGTTTTTTTTTGCGGGCAACGAAGACATTGTTTCTCCGTTCCGACCTAGCCATGTACACGAGCCCTGACCGTATGTACGCACGAGTAGGCGTTCGAGACCCCGCCCATATGTATGTACGTGGCCATATTTTCTTTCTTGCACACTGGCCGCTGTATGTACGTGTACATGCTACGTGCGCGCCTCTACTACAACACGTGCGCGCCTCTACATCGACTAGTATGTACGTACACGTTCGCGACCAGAATGACAACACTACGTACGCTTCGACCAGGTGGGTCCAGAGTGTCAGGCACTTCCTTGCGTGCGAAGATGTAGCTAGTGGGTCCCAGCAGTCAGGGGGGCGAATCGTTTTTTTTGCCCGGACGCACTTCCTTGCGTGCGAAGATGTAGCTGGTAGGTCCCAGTAGTCAGGGGAAACATTTTTTTCACGAAATACGGTTGCCCGTCTGGTGGGTCCCTGCTGTCAGGTGGAGGAATCATTATTTTCCATGTAGTCGGCTCTGAGTCGAGATAATGTCCGAGTCGGACAGATCCAACTATGAGACGTAGCGATATGTCATCTGTGAGTCTCGAGTACAACATATGTTCTATGTCCTAAGACCTGAGCTAACGCATGCACTCAGTATGGTGATAGACTTGCTTTGGGCCGACCAAATGCTACTCCGTAACCGGGTAGTTATAAAGGTAGGTTTCGGGTTTGTCCAGAACCATGTTGCGAGACGTGGTCGAGCAAGATGGGATTTAACCCTCCGATCAGGAGAGATATACTCTGGGCCCCTTATGTTATCCGACTAGGATAAGCATGGCCATGTGACAAGGATTATGACATAATCCGGTTTGTGGTCGGCATCACTGGAACAAGAAAGAGGTCGGGCTAGCACAAGGATGACAGACTCGCATTGAGCCCGACAACATATATCATGTGGAAAAGGAATGTAAGTATGATGTACAGGTTCGCCTAACCAGCTTCATAGTATGTTTGGTGTTCGGCATGCCTTGCTAGAGGCCTCTACCAACTGTGCAGTTCGGAGGTGATCTGAACTGCGACCAAGCCGGCTTGAACCTAAGGGGTAGCGTGCTTAAGGGAAGGAACCTACGAGGTCGGAATCGAGGACACTGGTCGGATGTGATCCGAGCTGTATTCGGATTATGGCCAAGTAGACTTATGGGCTTTAGGGTCCGTGCAATGCCCAAGTGTTGAGCCTGCGACGGACGCCTATATAAAGTGGAGGTGCCGCACACTCACGCGAATGATCGCTTCGGCGCTGTCACTAGGGTTTGCATGTGTTGCGAATAGACACCTCCACTTGCCGCCGGTTGTGTGATCGGACCTAGCAGTCCGCCGCACGACGTTCCTCCTGCACGCGTGGATACCGTTAGAGGAGGTGCACTTGCTCCGCTCCGGTGAACCTGTACATGGGAACCGACTACCAGCTGTTTGAGGGAGATCGGACGAGGAGGAGACGATTCACGCGGATGCGCTGCCCCAACTCTTCTTTCGCTGCACGGCACTGCGCGTCTAGTGGTAACGAACTGTGATACATCTCCCGTAGCATGTTCTTGGTTGTTCTGCGTGTTGGAAAATATTAATTTGCAGTCGACGCACCCTACCGTAGAATGCAACAACATACGTGTTGGTTCCCTTTCTGTCACTGGGATCAAGCACCGTAAGATCGAACCCACTACAAAGCACCTCTTCCCATTGCAAGATAAATAGATCAAGTTGGCCAAAAAACCAAATATCGGAGAAGAAATATGAGGCTATAAGAAATCATGCATATAAAAGATCAAAGAAACTCAAATAACTTTCATGGATATAAAAAGATAGATCTGATCATAAACTCAAAGTTCATCGGATCCCAACAAACACACGGTAAAAAGAGTTACATCATATGGATCTCCAAGAGACCGTTGTATTGAGAATCAAACGAGAGATAGGAAGGCATCTAGCTACTCAATACGGACCTGAAGGTCTACAAATAACCACTCACACATCATCGGAGAGGCACCAATGGAAGTGGTGAACCCCTCCATGATGGTGTCTAGATTGGATCTGGTGGTTCTGGACTCTGCAGGGTTGGAATTTATTTTCGTCGATTCCCCCAGGGTTTTTTGGATATTGGGGTATTTATAGAGCAAAGAGGCGTTCCGAGGGGCACCCGAGATGGGCACAACCCACCAGGGCGCGCCTGGGCCTCCTGGTGTGCCCTGGTTGGTTGTGCTCCCCTCAGAGCACCTCTAGGCGCTGCCTTGGCCCATTGGGTGTCTTCTGATCCATAAAAAATCTCCATAAAGTTTTGGTGCATTTGGACTCCGTTTGGTATTGATTTCCTTCGATGTAAGAACATGCAGAAAACAGGAGTTGGCACTTGCCACTATGTCAATAGGTTAGTACCAAAAAATGATATAAAATGATTGTAAAACATCCAAGATTGATAATATAACCACTACAAAAAAAGACACATCAGTGACATTTTGGGCCAAACGAAATTTTTTCTGTCATACTTATGACACTTCTATGACGATAACTGTGACAAAACCCGGTATCATCATAGATGTGGTGGGCTCCTACTTCTATGAGAAAAAATCATGACAGAAAATGGGCTTTTCATCCAGGGCGGGCCGGAAACGCAGGTGCATGACATTCTTTGGGCCGTCAATGATGGAAAAAACCGTGGTAGAAGCGAGGGCGAGGAAAATTTCAGGGAGTTCCCGGTTACGGTGGGTGGTCGGGGGCCGAGCAACACTTACGCGTGTGTGTGCGAGACGTTGGGCTCTAACTGAACCCGAGCGAGGCATTGGGCTCTAACTGAACTCGAGCGATTGCACTAGCTATGTTAATGAACCCAAGTGATTCCTTCGCTACTGGTGCTAACTGAAGCCGGTCGATGCAGCCTCTGGATGAACAGTGAGCATTGATGGGGGAGTTTGGATGATCAGTTCCCGGTGGGGGTGGATTGACAGGACCCCGTGGTGTTTCCTCTGGATGAACAGGACCTCGATCGATCGAGCCGGTTGGGGCTAGATGAACAGGACCCCGTGGAGGGTTGGATGAACATGACGACCCCTTGGAGGGCTAGATGAACAGTAGACGGTGGAGGGCTGGATCAACAGTAGCCCATGGAGGGTGGTTGAACAGGAGCCCGTGGAGAGGGCTGGTTGAACAGTAGCCAGTGGAGTAGCGCGCGGTGGAGGCTGGATGAACAGGAGCCCGTGGATGAACAGTCACAGGTGGAGGCTGGAGGAGGTCGACGGTGGATGAACAGTAGCCCGTGGAGGCTGGAGGGGGTCGATGGTGGAGATGAACAATATCCCGTGGAGTCCCGTTTTGCGGTACGCCACACCCCTCCCGATGAACAGGACCCCCGTTTCGACCGTAGCGCTCCAACACAAGTCCGTTTCCTCCGTTTTGTGGTATGCCACACCCCTCCCGATCAACAGGACCACCTTTCGACCGTAGGAGGTCCAACACAAGTCAGTTTCCTCCGTTTTGCGGTACGCCAGACCCCTCCCGATGAACAGAATCCCGTTTCGAACTTGGTCGGTCGAACATAAGGCCGTTTCCTCCGTTCTGCGGTACGCCAGGCCTCGTTTCCATTGGCTGTTCCGTCCAAGGCGGTTGGCTCCCACGCGTTCGGTTGCCTCCCGATGAACATGACACATTCCGTTGCCTCCCCATGAACATGACGACGACGATGTTTTTTTGCAGGCAACGACGACGTTGTTTCTCCGTTTCGACCCAGCCATGTACACGAGTCCAAACCGTACGTATGCGCGAGTAGGCATTCGAGACCCCGCCCGTATGTACGTAGGTGGCCGTATTTTGTTTCTTGCACACTGGCCGTTGTATGTACGTGTACATGCTACGTGCGCGCCTCTACTACGACACGTGCGCGCCTCTACATTGACCAGTATGTACGTACACGTTCGCGACCAGAATGACAACGCTATGTACGCTTCGACCAGGTGGGTCCCGACTGTCAGGCACTTCCTTGCGTGCGAAGATGTAGCTCGCGGGTCCCAGCAGTCAGGGGGCGAATTGTTTTTTTTCCCAGACGCACTTCCTTGCGTGCAAAGTTGTAGCTGGTAGGTCCCAGCAGTCAGGGGGGAAACGTTTTTTCGCGAAATATGGTTGCCCGTCCGGTGGGTCCCTACTGTCAGGTGGTGGAATAATTATTTTCCGCGTAATAAGGAGGCATTTACTTGCTGCGGCCATGGACCCAGCTATCAGCCTCTCCATGTATAGTCCACGTCCGATGGAAGCCGTTCCTTGACCACGCCGCGCCGAGAGCACCAGGGCGGTCGACGACGATGAGGCCTAGGAAGGGGACGACACAGAGCCGGGGAAGACGCGGCGGTGGATGCCCATGCATAGAGGACTATGAGGGTTCACTGGTTCGCTGCGGTGTGACGCCTCCGCGGCATCACAGCCGGCCAAGGGAGGCAGGAGCACGCGGCACGACCGGCGGTGCTTTGGGTGGCTGGAGCAAGAAGACCAGAGGTTGAAGAAGCACTACGACCGTTGGATGGATATCGTACGGTCACCGCAGCTAGAATCATTTATATTGACTAAGTTGACAAAGCCCTTGGTACACGTCAACTTAGTAGGCCCATAGGGGAGGAATCATTTTTTGGGCGGCTAAAGCAAGAATATCCGCGATTGAAGAAGAAGCACGACATCTATTGGATGGACATCCAACGGACACACCTGCCAGAACCGTGTGTTGTTGACAAAGCCTTGCATACGCGTCAACTTAGATTTTTTTAGGGGACGCGTCAACTTAGAAGGCCCACAAGTGTGTGGCAGAGAACATATAGCCCATTTGCGATTTGTAAGAATGTACATCCCATTGTTTTAATTCTAATGGAATTTACTATATCCCATTTACAGTTTGTTAAAAGTACATCCCATTTTCTAGCTAGGACAATGATTGATAATTTCAACCATTCCTCAAAAATAGATTAATAATTTCAACCAATCGCTCAAAACAGAATTCAAAAAAAATTCCCACATTCTTATGGCATCCGAAATATTTTTATCCGAAATTTCTAGTCAAATTAAATAAAATTTCAAAATAAAGTTGTATTATATTAAAATCCAACGAAATATTGCGCGCGCAACAAGTAATGAAATTAAAATTTTCAAATTCCAAAAATAATATATTTTTTAAACTAATTACGCGTTTGGTGCATTTTTTATAGTTACTGCCCAGTTATTATAATTACATCCCATTTATTATTTCTTAAAGTACATTTTCTTGTTAAGCCTAATGCATACCTCCTAGGAAAGTTTGCAGCCCAGCGGGGCGGAGAAGTTGACCCGGATACTGTGTACAACTGTCGGCCCAGTTGCATTGCTAATGTTGAAAAAAAGGCCTGTGTAGTACAGTACAACCTAACATGGCTACTCAGCCCACATTCAACGATGCCAGAAAGGCCCAAACATGGCTTATGTACAACTTTTTGAAGTCACTGAGCTCAATTAATAACTTAAGAAAAAAGTTAGATTACAGTGGAACCTAATTAAAAGCTGTCACGAGCAAACAAATAATTCAACGGGTCCCACTTGTGCGTGTGTGCATGTATGTGTGTGTGTGAGAGAGAGAGAGAGAAAGAGAGAGAGGCCCATCGGTCGATGCTCGGAAATACATCTTTCAGCCATATGCATTGCTGATGCTCAGTGAAAACTTATATAGTTGACACAATCATATAGAACATCGTAGCACACTGATCTTGCATACAAAAATTTCATGCAGGCGGCACAATCAGGATGGAAGCAGTGGATCCCCACGGGTAGGGCTATGTTGAAACCAAAGAAGTCGTACATGACAGTTCATCGTCTTTATCAATGACGGGGAAATATCTTGAATGATGTGCAAAGAAAACAGACAGACAACACAATAAGTTCTGCTAGCACATTAAGTTGACGTACAACCCTTTCTAAAAAAGTTCAGGTACAAAATTAGAACATGTCACAATCAAATGTAATAGCACATCAGTGCTTCACACCCATAGCTCGGATTTAACTAGTATCTGACAAGATTCAATTGTTACCTCAAATTAGAGCACATCCAGGCAGCCAGCCCTGCCTCTTCTCCCAAAGAAGCAGTGGCCTCCGACGCGTGATGGAGTTGGCCCTGTGCCATCCATCGTTCCGAGAAACACGGGGAAAATCTGACGTTGACTCCTATAATGGACATCGTCGACGGACCCTGGCACCAGCGGCGGTGGCAGGACTTCGATTGATGGATTGACCACTTCTTCAACATGCACGAACACTTGATACATGTACAACCCTAACGTGCTCCGCTGCGGCCTTGGTGGCAATGAATAGTACAACCCCGGTTCCTGCACCGGTATCTCAACACCAATCACCTTCGGTATGGTGGACGGCTTCTTCATCCATGCCATAACCGTTATAGCCCAGCTGTCTGGAGGAACAAACATACTTACGAGTTCACCTCCAAGGTCGTTGATAAGCTCATTCTTGGACTCGATGTTCCAAGCACATCGAGGCATGCCGTGGAAGGTAAGCTTTGTTAAAAACTCAAGCTCAGAGGGCACCAAGCCCCATCCTGGGTGCCACCAATCAGAGCTAACTAGCGCGCCATCGCAGAACAAATGCCGGGAAGATTCGAACACATGACTGCAGTCGAAAGTTGTCTGGAACTTGATGAAGAAATCAGCCGGTGGCGGACAGACTTCGATGAGCAAGTCACTTATTTGAATGCCGTGCTCAATGCCAAGAGCTTTAACAAGGTTGTCGTTGATGGTTACCATCAACACTTTGTGGGCAAACTGGTCGTCAAGCATCGCCATGCCACTGTTGAGCGATAGCACACAGCGACCGAAGGCAGAATAGACCTCAGGATCTCCGGCTCAGAGATCCGCATTGACCTGCGACATGGTAGTGCGCTTGAGTACAAGGAGTACAGGAGGCGGATTTGGGGGAACTGGAGTGAATCGAGATTCCAGAGGTGGGGTAGGGGCAGGAGATTGGGGAGGAAAAGATAGCATGAATTTCGAACACGCGCCAATATGCTCTCGGCACGCAAGCGCATGAAAACACCGGTGGCGCCCACATGTCGGCCGAGTCCTTATTCTTTCTTTTTTGGAGAGCCTGGCCTGAGAGTCATAGTTGACCTGTTTGGCATTGCGTTACTACTCGGCCCATATTCAACGACATCTCAATGGCCCAAACAAGTGTACATCATCGAAAAGACACTGAGCTCAAATTATATAACTTGAAAAAAGGAGATACACTCTGAAAACTTGAGAATGGTGATGCCCTCATTTAGCCCACCAGTAGTTCGAGACAATAAACAGTTCGAAACAACGATATATACAACATTCAAACACTGACTTGTGACTACTACTAACATAAACATCAAGAGATGATAGTTCATAAGAAGTCTTGCTACACCACCAAAATGCACCCATCTGAAGCGCTCAGAATCTCGTTATCCAGACGAGGATGACATTCTAAATAGAGGCAACTATTACATAGTAAGAGTGACATAGACGAGGATGACCAAATGACAAGGAATATGCATAACAAACGAAAGAACTACCCATCCAGAAGAAGCAACAAAGACAACAAAGTCATTCGAAGAGATGATGCACCACCATCATAATTTGCAGCCCCGCTTCAGCGACCAATGATCCGGAGACTCCAGTTCTCCACCCTTTCGACGCAATAGCCCAATTACCTATCAACCTAAAAGCTTGAACCACATCACTGCCTGTCGTAATTGAGACATGCAAGGATCAAAGTTAATCTGGATGCCTTTGTCATTCTCACCTTCTTTTGGCTGCATGATGTATCATTGACAATCAGGGGAGTTTGCCCCGAATGATTTCAGATTCACTAGTAGTAACAAAGAAAAGGTTGCCTCGAATGATTTTAGATTCACTAGTAGTAACAAAGAAAAGGTTGCCTTGTTAATTAATAGAAAATAGGGTGAAAACTTTCACATGAGGCTGGTAAAAACAAGGCACACTGGGTTCAGCGTCATCGTCACTACAGTTGTGCGCGCGCAAGAAGTCTACATATCGAGGGGGCTACTGAGCGAGGCACAGAGACACAATGTTCGAGAGAGAAACCAATTGACAGATTATGATCAGAACGAGTTGTCACCCTTCTTCTGTCATTATTGGGGTGGCGGGGGGAGGGGGAGGAGAGAAAGACGTATCGAGAGTGTGCGTGGTAGGCACAGAGGCACATCTAGCGAGTGTGTGTGTGTGTTTGAAAGAGGAGTAGATAGA
Source organism: Triticum urartu (assembly GCF_003073215.2). Lineage (NCBI taxonomy): Eukaryota > Viridiplantae > Streptophyta > Magnoliopsida > Poales > Poaceae > Triticum > Triticum urartu. The sequence goes on along the minus strand of NC_053027.1, from coordinate 200,001,046 downwards.
TTACTAGTAAGATCGAGGTGCCACTGAGGGAGTCCTGGATTAGGGGGTGTTTGGGTAGCCGGACTATACCTTCAGCCGGACTCCAGGACTATGAAGATACAAGATTGAAGACTTCGTCCTGTGTCCGGATGGGACTTTCCTTGGCGTGGAAGGCAAGTTTGGCGATGCGGATATTCAAGATCTCCTACCATTGTAACCGACTTTGTGTAACCCTAACCCTCTCCGGTGTCTATATAAACCGAAGGGTTTTAGTCCGTAGGACAACTTCATCATACAACAATCATACCATAGGCTAGCTTCTAGGGTTTAGCCTCCTTGATCTCGTGGTAGATCTACTCTTGTACTACCCATATCATCAATATTAATCAAGCAGGACGTAGGGTTTTACCTCCATCAAGAGGGCCCGAACCTGGGTAAAACATCGTGTTCCTTGCCTCCTGTTACCATCCGGCCTAGACTCACAGTTCGGGACCCCCTACCTGAGATCCGCCGGTTTTGACACCGACATTGGTGCTTTCATTGAGAGTTCCTCTGTGTCGTCGCTTTTAGGCCCGATGGATCCTTCGGTCATCAACAACGATGCAGTCCAGGGTGAGACATTTCTCCGCGGACAGATCTTCATCTTCGGCGGCTTCGCACTGTGGGCCAATTCGCTTGGCCACCTTGAGCAGATTGAAAGCTACGCCCCTGTCCATCAGGTCAGGTTTGGAAGCCTAAACTACACGGCTGACATCCGCGGGGACTTGATCTTCGACGGATTCGAGCCACAGCCAAGCGCGCCGCACTGTCTCGATGGGCATGATATAGCTCTGCCGCCGAACAGTGCCTTGGAGGCCACACACGCATCGGTTCCGACCATTGATTCGGAGCCTACTGCGCCGATCAAGGATCAGCGGTTGGACGCTGCCTCAGGGGCTGCGATCTCAGAGGCGATCGAGCCGAACTCCAGCCCCGCACTCCGCATGGCCTGTGACTCCGAGGAGCCGGATTCCTCTCCGAACTCCGAGCCCCCCGCGCCCCTGCCGATCGAATCCGATTGGGCACCGATAATGGAGTTCACCGCCGCGGACATCTTTCAGCACTCGCCTTTCCGCGACAACCTGAATTCTCTAAAGTCTATCTCTTTATCAGGAGAGCCCTGGCCGGACTATGGTCGGCAAGGTTGGGATACGGACGATGAAGAAATTCAAAACCCACCCGCCACCCACTTCATAGCCACTGTCGACGACTTAACTGACATGCTTGACATCGACTCCGAAGACATCGACGGCATGGACGACGATGCAGGAGACGAACAAGAACCAGCACCTGTAGGGCGCTGGAAGGCCACCTCGTCATATGACATATATATGGTGGACACTCCGAAGGATGGAGATGGCGATGGAATAGCGGGAGACGATACCTCTAAGAAACAGCCCATGCGTCGGCGTCAGCGGCGCCGCTCTAAATCCCGCCAAAGCAAAAACGGTGATTCCGGCACGGGAGATAATACTACTCCGGATAGCGCCAAAGAACACCCCCTCCAGCAAGATTCAGCACAGGAGGACAGAGAAGCCAGCCCTCACGAGAGGGCGGCGGACAAAGAGGTTGAGGACGATAATTATACGCCTCCCTCCGAAGACGAGGCAAGCCTCGACGACGACGAGTTCGTCATGCTAGAGGAACTCGCCGAACAAGAGCGTTTTAAACGCAGGCTTATGGCCACGGCAAGCAACCTCAAGAAAAAGCAGCAACAGCTTATAGCTGATCAGGATTTGCTAGCTGACAGATGGACTGAAGTCCTTGCGGCCGAAGAGTATGAACTCGAACGCCCCTCCAAGAGTTACCCCAAGCGCAGGCTGCTACCCCGACTAGAGGAGGAAGCACCTACATCACCAGCGCATGACATGGCTGACCGGCCACCTCGTGGCCGCGACAGAGAGGCCTCTTGGCCCTCCATGCAAGCCATGCCCCGACGCCGCGTCAAGCATACTAAGGCACGGGAAAATGCGCCCGACCTGCGCGACATACTGGAGGACAAGGCAAGGCAAACAAGATCGATCTACGGATCGCACAGGCGCCCCACGGCATGTGACGGTGATTGTCACTCCGGATGCAATAAATCCGGCCGAGCCGAACTCAACAGACAAAGCTCCTTCGAGCTGCGTCGTGATATAGCCCAATACAGAGGCGCCGCACACCCACTATGCTTCACAAATGAAGTAATGGATCATAAAATCCCTGAGGGCTTCAAACCCGTAAACATCAAATCATACGATGGCACAACAGATCCTGCGGTATGGATCGAGGATTATCTCCTTCATATCCACACGGCCCGCGGTGATGATCTACACGCCATCAAATACGTCCCACTCAAACTTAAGGGACCAGCCCGACATTGGCTTAACAGCTTGCCAGCAAACTCAATCGGTTCTTGGGAGGACCTGGAAGCCGCATTCCTTGAGAACTTCCAGGGCACTTATGTGCGACCACCGGAAGCCGATGACCTAAGCCACATAATTCAGCAGCCAGAGGAATCGGCCAGGCAATTATGGACACGGTTCCTAACAAAGAAAAACCAGATAGTCGACTGTCTGGACGTAGAGGCCTTAGCGGCCTTCAAGCATAATATCCTTGACGAGTGGCTTGCCCGGCACCTGGGACAGGAAAAGCCGAAATCTATGGCAGCCCTCACGACACTCATGACCCGCTTTTGCGCGGGAGAAGACAACTGGCTAGCTCGCAGCAACAATTTAACAAAGAACCCTGGTAATTCGAATACCAAGGACAAAAGCGACAGGTCGCATCGGAACAAACAAAAGCGCCGCGTTAACAACGACAGTAACGAGGATATGGCAGTTAATGCCGGATTCCGAGGCTACAAATCCGGTCAACGGAAAAAGCCATTCGAAAGAAATACTCAGGGCCCGTCCAGTTTGGACCGAATACTCGACCGCTTGTGCCATATACATGGCACCCCCGAAAAGCCAGCCAATCACACCAACATGGATTGTTGGGTGTTCAAGCAGGAAGGCAAGTTAAGAGCCGAAAACAAAGACAAGGGGCTGTATAGTGACAACGAGGAGGAGCCCAGGCTGCCGAACAACGGTGGACAGAAGGGATTTCCCCTGCAAGTGCGGACGGTGAACATGGTATACGCAACCCACATCCCCAAGAGGGAGCGGAAGTGTGCGTTACGGGATGTATATGCGATGGAGCTAGTCGCCCCAAAGTTCAACCCATGGTCCTCCTGCCCGATCACCTTTGATCGAAGGGACCACCCCACTAGCATCCGTCACGGCGGCTTTGCCGCATTGGTCCTAGACCCAATCATCGACGGATTTCATCTCACAAGAGTCCTCATGGACGGCGGCAGCAGCCTGAACCTGCTTTACCAGGATACATTGCGAAAAATGGGCATAGATCCCTCGAGGATCAAGCCCACCAAAACAACCTTTAAAGGCGTCATACCAGGTGTAGAAGCCAACTATACAGGCTCAGTCACACTGGAAGTGGTCTTTGGATCTCCAGATAACTTCCGAAGTGAGGAGTTAATCTTCGACATAGTCCCGTTCCGTAGTGGCTATCACGCACTGCTCGGGCTAACCGCATTCGCAAAATTCAACGTGGTACCGCACTATGCATACCTCAAGCTCAAGATGCCACGCCCTAGAGGAGTAATCACGGTCAATGGGAACACTGAATGCTCCCTCCGAACGGAGGAGCACACGGCAGCGCTCGCAGCAGAAGTACAAAGCAGCCTCTCTAGGCAGTTCTCCAGTTCGGCCTTCAAAAAGCCGGACACTGTCAAGCGCGCCCGGAGTACCCTACAACAAGACTGCCTGACACGTTCTGAGCTAGCGTAGCAATGCGGCCCCAACCCTAGCCCTCACGATATAGCGAAACCATTGCTTCGTGCTCTTGAAATACCATGGGCACAAGGGAAGGGGCACTATCACGGCACGCCCAAAATACGGCTTAAACCGCACCAGGGGCTGCCGGATTCCTTTTTTTCTTTTTTTCTCTTACTCTCAGGACTCCATACTTCGGACGACCCGTTCGGCAATTCAACTGCCGCACAAACGATGCAAGATCCAGGAAAGCAGACAAGCCACGCCGCATTATGGAACTCCCAGGTGGTCTCTATTGCGAGCAGTATACCTGTTTTTTAATACAATTCCGCGGCCTGCCCCTGGCCAAGACATGTTAAATAGTCCAATTTCTTTTGCTTATCACACTATTTGTATCGTTCCGCTTTCATAGCAGCCCTTGTATAAACAATGCATAGCTTTTTGTCTATTTTTTGCATTATCCTCTTTATATATATATATATATATATATATATGTTTCTCAATAACATGTTGCATCCGTACACCGTGGTATGGCAAAAATACGCCAGGGGCTTCAGTACCCATCAATATGGCGTGAGAATTCCGTACACTTTCACAAGTGCGGCACCCCGAACTTATAGCACTATATGCATCGGCTCCGAATCATGATTTGGGTCAATAGTTGGGTTTGCCCGGCTCCTATGTTTTGGTGCCTTACGTTCCGCTATATCGGCTAAGGTAGCACTAGGAGAACTACTGCGATTGTGCCCCAGTTGAGCTGGGCTGAGCACCTCAGTAGAGAAAGCTAAAACTGACTGTCATGATGAGGCGAGAGACCGGTCGGTGTTCAAGAGGTTTTTCGAGTCCTTAAAGACTTATGCCGCTTCGAGCGAGGAACCGGCTTTGTCCGGCCAAGGCGTGGATAGTGCCTCGAACTCGGTCTTCCGAATACTAGGGGCTTCGCCGAAATTTGAATTATAGAGTTCTATGGCTAAGTGAGAGTGTTCAAGCATTATAGTCCGATTGCCTTGTTCGTTGTGCTGAGCGCCTCCCTCGACGGACCCAATCATGGGAAAAAGAGCGCTCAGGTTTATCCCGAGCACCCCAGCACTAGTGGCATGGGGGCAGAAGCCGACGAATGGCCATCTCTCAATTTTTTGATAAACGGCCGCACAAAAAGTAATATTTTAAATTCAAGCATTGCTTAGCGCATATGAACAAGTTTTCAGCGCACAGGATAACACGAGCGAGTTCATTCAAAAATTACATCCTTGGTGCATTCATCCGCCATAAGGCGAGCACCGGCCAGAACATCCTTGTACTAGTTCTCGGGCTTGCGATGCTCCTTCCCCGGCGGCGGCCCGTCCCTCACAAGCTTCTCACCGTCCAGCTTACCCCAGTGCACCTTTGCACGGGCAAGGGCCCTACGGGCACCTTCGATGCAGACGGAGCGCTTGATGACCTCGAGCCTTGGACAAGCCTCCACCAGCCGCCGCACCAGTTCGAAGTAGCTCCCAGGCAGGGCCTCTCCAGGCCACAGCCGAACTATGAAGCCCTCCAGGGCCTGTTCGGCCGCCTTGTGGAGCTCGACCAGCTGCTTCAGCTGGTCGCTCAAGGGCACAGGGTGTCCGGCCTCAGCGTACTGAGACCAGAACACCTTCTCCATCGAGCTGCCTTCCTCGGCTCGGTAGAATGCGGCGGCATCGGATACGCTGCAGGGAAGATCTGCGAATGCCACTGGAGAGCTCTGGATTCGAGTAAGTAACAAGTAGTTTACTTTTATATGTCTGCTTTGCATAGAGAATGCCTTACCCGCCGCTATCTTTTTCACCGCATCCAATTCCTGGAGGGCCTTCTGGGCTACGGCCTTGGCAGATTTGGCAGTTTTAAGGGCCGCAGCAAGCTCGGACGCTCGCGTCTTCGAGTCGAGCTCCAAACTCTCATGTTTTTTCATGAGAGCCTGAAGCTCTTGCTGCACCTCGCCGACCTGCGCCTCAAATTTTTCCCGCTCGGTGCGCTCTGTGGCCGCTCTCTTCTTGGCCTCGGACAGCGCCTGCTTGAGGGTCGCCACCTCAGTTGTGGCCCCTACAATAAGCAGTATACTCCTGTCATTTTTTGCAATTGCGTCTTCTTATAGGCATTTTTCTATAAGGTATCTCTTACCTTCTTTCTCCTCGAGCTGCTGTTTGGCAAGGACGATCTCTTGCTCGGTCCGCTCGAGGCCCTGCTTCAGGGCACCCACCTCCGCAGTCAGTGCGGCGGTGGCCAGCAGCGAAGCCTGCATACGTATATTGACTCCTTTTTAGTTAGACTCCTGCGATATTTAATAGATCCTCCATTCGGCTTTTCTTTACGAATGCCAAAAAGAGCATCAGGGGCTACTGTCTATGCGGTAATATTTTTACATATTTCTACTTACCTCGAAGCCTGTTAGAAGGCTAGCACAAGCTTCAGTAAGTCCGCTTTTGGCGGACCGAACCTTCTGGACCACCATAGTCATGATGGTACAGTGCTCCTCGTCGATGGAGGCGCCCTTAAGCACCTCCAGCAGATTGTCCGGCGCCTCTGGTTGGACGGAGGGCGCCGGCTCAATAGGCTTGCTCCTCTTGGCAAGAGTTGGCCTGCCGCGGTCCGGAACCGTTGATGATTCCGGCGCGGTGTCTGGCTTAAAGCCAGACTTGGAGCCCTAGGGGGGCTTGTCCCCTTTACTCCTGGAGTCCGGGAGGTCGCCTCGCGGCTCCTCCTGGACCACCTCCTCTTGCCCCGGAGCTTGTCGCGACGCCACTTCGGCGTCATCCGCAGCACAGGGGGAGGCAGCGGGCGGAACTGAATTCACGTCCGATGAATCCAGGGAGCCGCTCGACGACTCGTCGAGCCCGTCCTTGGGTGGGCTGCATGATTATATTCGACATTAGGGAAAGCTGCGCAACAAAAGGAATATCATGAGTTACTCTGGTATCCGAACACTTACGATTTCGCTAGACGCTTGGCCCTGTCCGGCCACTCCTCTTCGTCCTAGTCGGCGTCGGGGGCGTAGTCCGGCGGAGGGGTTTTCCTCTTCTTGGACCCTTCGGCCTCCCCTACTAGGGTGGCCTTCCTCTTCTTTCCTCCCCCCACTGGAGGGGGAGAGGTCTCTTCTTCCTCCTCCTCATCTTCACGGGAGGAGTGCGTCTCGGACTCATTGGATGACGAGTCCGTCACCACCATATGCCGGGAACTCTTTCGAGTCCCCGTGGCCTTCTTCTTCTTGGCCTTCTTCTCTGGCACCACATAAGGTGCCGGAACCAGCAGCTTCACTAGGAGAGCAGGGGCTGGGTCTTCGGGCAAGGGAGCCGGACAGTTAATCAGTCCGGACTTCGCCTGCCAATCCTGTCAAAGGTCAGGGAGTTTAGATCCCGCATAGAGTCAAAGTATGAAGAAAACTTAACATCCTGTAAAAGATGAAAATATTTTACCTCGCTAGCAGGACGCTGCGAGCTGAATCCGCGGTCTTCGGAGGCGGATGTGGGAGCCTCGGCGCCTTTGGTTAGCCCCTTCCAGACATCTTCGTACGTCGTGTCGAAGAGCCTGCTCAGAGTTCGGTGCTGCGCCGGGTTGAACTCCCACAAATTGAAGTCCTGTTCTTGACACGGAAGGATCCGGCGGACGAGCATGACCTGGACTACGTTGACAAGCTTGAGCTGCTTGTTCACCAGGGACTGGATGCATTTTTCAGTCCAGTCACCTCTTCTTCGTCGCCCCATGACAAGCCCGTCTCCTTCCAGGACGTGAGCCGCGTAGGGGGTCCGGATCGGAATTCAGGGGCTGCGATCCACTTCGGATCGCGTGGCTCGGTGATGTAAAACCACCCTGACTGCCACCCCTTTAAGGTCTCCACAAAGGAGCCCTCGAGCAATATGACGTTGGCTATTTTGCCCGCCATGGCACCTCCGCACTCCGCCTGGTTGCCACGCACCACCTTTGGCTTGACGTTGAAGGTCTTGAGCCAAAGGCCGAAATGGGGGCGGATGCAGAGGAAAGCCTCGCACACAACGATAAATGCCGAGATATTGAGGATGAAGTTCAGGGCCAGATTGTGGAAATCTAGGCCATAGTAGAACATGAGCCCACGGACAAATGGGTGGAGAGGAAAACCCAGTCTGCGGAGGAAGTGGGGAAGAAATACTACCCTCTCATGGGGCCTTGGGGTGGGGAGAAGCTGCCCCTCCTCAGGAAGCCGGTGCGCGATGTCTTTGGACAGGTATCTGGCCTTCCTTAGCCTTTTGACATGGCCCTCCGTGACGGAGGAGACCATCCACTTTCCTCCCACTCCGGACATTGTTGGAGAAGGTTGAGGTAGGAAGTGCGGGCTTGGGCGCTGGAGCTCGGGTGCACAGAAGATGGATAGGCAAAGGAGGAAGAAGGCGTAGGTAAAAAGGTGGATCCTTATCCCCTTATATGAGCGGATGCGACTATGCGTCCCCACCAGCCTAGTAAAACTCGCTTGCCTCCCAAGCACCGTGATAAATGGCGCGGTTGGGTTACCCATGTCCGTATTGATGAGAATCCCGTAAATGGGGGACATGATCTCTGCTTTGACAACACGTGCCAAGGAAACCGCCTCGCAAAACACGCTGAGGTGGAAAAGTGAAAATGATTCGAATAAAGGCTTGGCCGTAGTGTGATGTCACGCTGCGAAATACGTCAGCAGGTTAGATTTTTGCTAATATTATTCTCTCTGTGGCAATACGTGGAAACTTATTTTGAAGAGCCGGACACTACTCTTGGTGTTTACAAACTTTTATGAAGAATTTGGAGGAGGAACCCGCGTTGCAATGCCGAAGACAATCTACGCGCCGGACTCGTCGTCATTGAAGCCTGGTTCAGGTGCTACTGAGGGAGTCCTGGATTAGGGGGTGTTTGGGTAGCCGGACTATACCTTCAGCCGGACTCCAGGACTATGAAGATACAAGATTGAAGACTTCCTCCTGTGTCCGGATGGGACTTTCCTTGGCGTGGAAGGCAAGCATGGCGATGCGGATATTCAAGATCTCCTACCATTGTAACCGACTTTGTGTAACCCTAACCCTCTCCTGTGTCTATATAAACCGGAGGGTTTTAGTCCGTAGGACAACTTAATCATACAACAATCATACCATAGGCTAGCTTCTAGGGTTTAGCCTCCTTGATCTCGTGGTAGATCTACTCTTGTACTACCCATATCATCAATATTAATCAAGAAGGATGTAGGGTTTTACCTCCATCAAGAGGGCCCGAACCTGGGTAAAACATCGTGTTCCTTGCCTCCTATTACCATCCGGCCTAGACGCACAGTTCGGGACCCCCTACCCGAGATCCGCTGGTTTTTTGACACCGACAGCCACCCTACTCCTTCGGTGTCGGGTAGTGTGTGCGTGTGTGTGTATTTGTGTGTTTGAGAGAGAAGCCAGTCGATAGATTAGTATCAAGATCGAGGTGTCACCCTACTCCTTCGGTGTTGGGAAGTGTGTGTGTGTGGTTGTGTGGGTGTGGGTGTGTGTGTCGGGGGGGGGGGGGGCGGGGCAGTGACACTTACATATCTCTACCCTTATAAAAAACAAAGTTGGTGATGATGGTGTTCCTGCCATCCTACAAAATAGGTCTTCCGATTTATATCCGACGGATAGGAAGGAAACTATGGCAATTTTGCAAAAAGACACCCACACCCCTCTCTGCATTTGCAAATAAGGCATTCCCTCATTCATCCTTTTCTCCCACAAGATAAACTACTCATACGAATGCATCTTGATGTTCCGTGCAGCGCATGGGCATCTTGCTAGTAGGGAGTACGAGTTTGTGTGACACATATCTAGCTATATTAAGGGATAGGTAGATAGCATTTGTGCGAGGCATACTTTAAGCATCACGAAGATAAACAAAACGGTGTGCATGCAAATGCAAGCGTGTGTGTGTGTGTGAGAGAGAGAGAGAGAGCGAAATCTCAAAACAAAAGGTGCTCTATTGGAATCCCATTGTATGTATTCATATGGTTCCAGAACTCGAGTTAACCTTAGGCATGTTTGTGAGAGACATTATTATACTTTGAGACATTAGTGGCCGTGGGTGGGCGGAATTAAAGGGGTGGGCGTGTTCGACAGAGAGAGGGTGTGTGTTTCTGTGTGAGTGACTTGTAGGATGGGGTAGAAAGATGAATTCTAACCTTGATGGAGGGAGAGAAATACACGAAGTGCGCGTGTGTGATTACGATGCCCACAGGGAAATGAGGTATGTACGCGTGTGAGAGAGATTGCACAATTCATTCATGTATCACTATCTAGCGATCGTGGACGTGCATCACTTGAACATAAATCAATATCTACTTCGTATCTTGGCCAAAGGTACAATATTGATTCAACACGACAATCACGTATCACATTTTTTCTATTTAAATAAACCTTTTCAGCTGTGCATGCCAAAGTTACAGTGATGTTTCTTCAAACAACCAATGGAGCTATCATGTACATGCACCATTGTTACTCTTGCATTCAAAATCATTAGTCTTGGATGATTTAGGGTTCTATTATGAAGTAATATATGTAATGTTCATATATGAATTCAACGGGTACGCAATTTATGAAATGGAGGCTCTGTAATCATATGAGGTAACAGTTTTAAGTAGCGGACTACAATATCCATTTCTTTTTGTGCGCCTCTACACTAACACGTCAATGCATTATGTTTAAAGTAAATAACCAATTGCACTAAATTATCTATTTACACGAGAAATACATAGGCTGAGCGTTTGATCCCTTTTTTGTGAACGCGCCACTACACCCGTATGATTGGCTGCGCCCGTGTGAACGTCCAAGTTATCGGCGCATCATCACGAGTTATTGTGTTTTTTCTAGGGTGGACTTCACACCAGTTATTAACTGCTGACGCGTGCCCCGTGTACATAGTCTCGCATGACCTTCCCGCTAGCACGGTCCAAAATTAGTTGAAACTGGATGCGAACAATCCCGCGGGTGGCAAAATCTCCTGCCTCCTTCTAACATTTGCGCCACCTTAGTCTTTAGCATGCGAAATTCCCCTTTTGTCCTTGGTGCACGGAGACCAATAGTTACAATACCGCCCTCATCTACATAATAGGTCGGGGCTGCTTTGGTAACTTCCGGTTCCCCCCACTACACGGCACCCCCATTTCCTCTCACCCTCCTGCAAAAACGACTAACACCACAGCACCAGAGCATCTTACATCACGCCGTCCGTGCTTCATAGGCCTTTCTCCCCTCCCCTCTCGAAACCCTAGACTGCTGATCCACCGGCGTACCAGAGCCCATTCACTGCCAGCGGCATCCACCTCGCCGGATCTGCTTCTGCGGCCGCATCTACCCCTCCCACCTCCCCTAGAAACAAGTAGACTACTCATACACCACTTTACCACAACCCATTCAGTGTCGGCCTTATCCATGGCGCCGGATCTGCTTCGCAGGTACTCTCGTCAACCGCAGCGCATCTGCAGCGGCTCATTCGTACTCCCCACCGGAGACGCTTCATCCGCACCCCCCGGAGCTGCCCCACCGACGCCCCCGTCGATGGCCTCTGATCCTCTTCGCCGACACCTTCCTCAACCCTACTGGAGGCGCTTCGCCGACACCATCTTCAACCCCACCAGGGTAGCTTCGTGATACATCTCTGTCGTATCTACTTTTCCAAACACTTTTGCCCTTGTTTTGGACTCTAACTTGCATGATTTGAATGGAACTAACCCAGACTGACGCTGTTTTCAGCAGAATTGCCATGGTGTTATTTATGTGCAGAAACAAAAGTTCTCGGAATGACCTGAAACCTCACGGAGCAACTTTTTGGAAAATATAAAAAATACCTACAAAAGATGAAGGCCAGGGGGCCCACCACCTGTCCACGAGGGTGGGGGCGTGCCTGCCCCCCTAGGGCGCGCCCCCTACCTCGTGGGCCCCTTGGAGCTCCTCCGACTCCAACTCCAACTCTATATATTTTGTTTCAAGGAGAAAAAAATCAGAGGGAAGGATTCATCGCGTTTTATGATACGGAGCCGCCGCCAAGCCCTAAAACCTCTCGGGAGGGCTGATCTGGAGTCCGTTCGGGCCTCCGGAGAGGGGAATCCGTCGCCATCGTCATCATCAACCATCCTCCATCACCAATTTCATGATGCTCACCGTCGTGCGTGATTAATTCCATCGTAGGCTTGCTGGACGGTGATGGGTTGGATGGGATCTATCATGTAATCGAGTTAGTTTTGTTAGGGTTTGATCCCTAGTATCCACTATGTTCTGAGATTGATGTTGCTATGACTTTGCTATGCTTAATGCTTGTCACTAGGGAATGAGTGCCATGATTTCAGATCTGAATCCTATTATGTTTTCATCTATATATGAGAGTTCTAGATCCTATCTTGCAAGTCTATAGTCACCTATTATGTGTTATGATCCGTTAAACCCGAAGTGACAATAATCGGGATACTTACCGGTGATGACCGTAGTTTAAGGAGTTCATGTATTCACTATGTGTTAATGCTTTGTTCCGGTACTCTATTAAAAGGAGGCCTTAATATCCCTTATTTTCCGTAAGGACCCCGCTGCCACGAGAGGGTAGGACAAAAGATGTCATGCAAGTTCTTTTCCATAAGCACGTATGACTATATTCGGAATACATGCCTACATTATATCAATGAACTGGAGCTAGTTCTGTGTCACCCTAGGTTATGACTGTTACATGATGAACCGCACCCAGCATAATTCTCCATCACTAATCCATTGCCTACGAGCTTTCCATATATTGTTCTTCGCTTATTTACTTTTCCATTGCTATTGCTATCATCACTACAAAATACCAAAAACATTACTTTTACTATTGTTACCTTTTGCTACCGTTACCACTACTATCATATTACTTTGCTACTAAATACTCTACTGCAGATATTAAGTTTCCAGGTGTGGTTGATTTGACAACTCAGCTTCTAAAACTTGAGAATATTCTTTGGCTCCCCTTGTGTCGAATGAATAAATTTGGGTTGAATACTCTACCCTCGAAAACTATTACGATCCCCTATACTTGTGGGTTATCACTTTTCCTATACCATTCTCAACCCTACCGGGGCCACTTTGCCAACTCACAAGTCCAGGCCTCAGATCCGTTTCCTCGCACCCTCATCCAACCTACCGGAGCAGCTTCTGACGCCCCGTCCACGGCCATAGATCCGCATCGTTGACACCGTCCTTAACCCAACCAGCGGAGTAGCTGCATCTACGCCCTCGCCCATGGCCACAGATCCGCTTCGCCCACACCATAGTCCACCCTACCGGAGCCGCTCCACAAGCACCCTACTCGACGGTTCTAGATCTCCTTACCGGACCCCGACAGCCAGCGCAGCGTCATCACCCTTGACGTTTCTAACCTGATTCCCACCGTCTGGCAAGATGCCAAGCACCCGCCACGGCCTAGGTACTTGTCACCTTTAAACCCGTCCAACATCACCTGCTCGATGTACTTCAAATATACTAACAGGTCCCTGTTACCTGTTATGCAGCTGGCAAAAACTACAAGGACGATGTTTCTTCTGGATCTAACAGCTTGGCAAACCAAGATCCTGGACTGAGGCATTGCTATGATCTTGTAAGTGCGTCTCTCTCTCTCTCTTATATTGTTCTGTGCCTGTCAGCGTCCTTTGCTAGGATTTTCGACCAGTAATCCCTTTGTGCAGACAATGATTTCTACTACTGGATGCTAAATTAGATATGTAGATGTCATACATGATACTACCTCGTACCTCCGTTCCTAAATATAAGTCTTTCTAGCGATTCCACTAGGCTAAATATGGAGCAAAATGAGTAAATCTACAATCGAAAATGCATCTATATATATATATATATCTGTATGTGGTCCATACTGGAATCTCTACAAAGACATATATTTAGGAACATAGGCAGTACATTACACAAAATCATAGGTGGCATGTAGGAATTCCAGTGCACTACAATACGCTCCCTTAGAGTGCCTGCTAGTCCAGCACACAGAGTCATGGCTAGTTTATGCTACACACACAATCATTAATTCGTGGTTTAAATATGCGCAAGGGATATGCAATGTATTATCATGTAGAGATGTCAGAAATTAGCCGTGTCAACTTGCAGATAGGGTTACACAATGAGAAAGTACAAGATGTATGTGGCAATTTCATGGAACATCACAAAAAAGGAGAGGCAGCGGTGAGCCTATAGAGTGTGCTATGGTATGTCACTCCTCCATTACAATCATCGTGACATGTTATTTGTATGTCAGTTCTATTGGGAAAGTTTCTTAGGGACAATTATTATGAGTTATCCTAAGAAAATAAGCACCTGTGAATATAAGCTCCATGTAATAAGCCAACCACTTCTTTTCATTGTGTTTTCAGCTTATCTTTGGCATGATCAGTGAAAAGTCTAGGTTGCATTATATTTTTTTCATTTTGCTGCCCATATGAAAATTAATTTGACTTTCAAACATCACAAATTGAACCCAGTGCAGTAATTAATATGATAGGAAAACAGACCATCACTATTTGCTCAAAATGCAAATACAAAGATACCATCTACTGGGCACAATCTACCTTGGTCAATGTTTTCCATAGAGATCCCATTGCCTAATTTAAACGAAGAATGCATGACCCACATTTAAATGAAGAACAATTATTTATTGAAATTTGATGGTCCAAGTGGCTGGTTATTATCATATAGCAGCACCACCTGAAACCATCATATAGCAGCAGCAGCTCATAGCAACTCATCATACAGCAGCAGCAGTGTGCAATTCATCATATACCAGCAGCAGCTCATAGCAATTCATCATATAGCAGCAGCAGGAGCAGCTCATAGAAATTCATCATATAGCAGCAGCAGGAGCAGCTAATAGCAATTCATAATATAGCAGCAGCAGGAGCATCTCATAGCAATTCATCATATAGCAGCAGGAGCAGCTCATAGCAATTCATCATATAGCATTAGCAAGAGCAGCTCATAGCAATTCATCATACAGCAGCAGCAGGAGCAGCTTATAGCAACTCATCATATAGCAGCAACAGCTCATAGAAATTCATCATATAGCTGCAGCAGCTCATAGCAATTCATCATATAGCAGCAGCTCATAGCAATTCATCATATAGCAGCAGCAGGAACAACTCATAGCAATGCATCATATAGCAGCAGCAGAAGCAGCTCATAGCAATTCATCATATAGTGGATCAGAATCAAAATTTGGCAAAAAAATCAGAGGAGATCTTCACCTTCTTGGATGAGCTCATCCTTCAACAGCACCTCAAGGCAACGGCCTGGGAGGTGGGGAGGGGGAATAAGGTGCCTTCTGCTGCAGTGTGGCATCAGCTGTAGTTGTGCAACGCCTGCCGGAGTAATGCGTTGGACGAACCAGAGTGGAGCAGCTGCTAGAGACCATGAGAATGAGGGGCGGCACTAGAGGGATGAGCAGCCAGGGATATTTTCCCCTACCCGCCGGCCATGTAGCCTAACTGGACAGAGTATCATCGAGGACCAGGCAAGATGGGACCAGTGGTGGCGGCTCGCTGGAGGAACCCTAGTGCTACAGGCAAGGGATCGAGGTAGAGGGAAAGGGGAGAGGAGATGCAAGCGGGCAGGGCAATGAACGCTTGCATGTTTGTTTTTACGTGAGGGTGAGGTGTGACGCGGGTGTCAGCAGTTGCATTTTGACTGTAATATAGGCAGACAACAGAGTCATTTCACTATTCCCCTTCCCTTCAATTTTTAGTGAGGTTCTACCCGAAACACCCCCCTCCAAAGCGAAATTAGTTAAGCCCAAGCCCATAACTCAAAAATGACTTCTTTACATCTTTTATGGCTTATTTTGACAATAAGCCCAGAAAAGGCGGAATAGAACTGGCCCTTAACCTGCAATCCAATTGTGCGTGCAATGATGAATCACTCCTGCCTGCTATAGTGTACATTTAGGCATCATCATACATGGCATAACCTAATACATGTGCATTCCATTGTATAATCTGGAATATGCAATGTTTATGTTAGTTCATACGCTGCACATGATGTTTAAACGCCCCTTAAATCTGGTCAGTCAAGTGATGGTCTTTAAGCCTCCTTCTTTGCTTCTTTTCTTGATATGTAAGATTTGCTCACACATCTGTTCAATTGCTTGTTTGCATCAGCCAACCATACTAGGACTGTTTGCTTTGATTACTTGTTGTTCTTGACCTAACACTCTAACAGAGATTGTCAACGATTTAAACACTAAGGGATGCTGTAGTGGGGCCTTTTCTAACTCATAGGCGACATAAAGGTTTGGCTGTACACTAAAGTAGGCTCTCCAAGAGTACCTGGAGATCTAGTTCGAAGGTATGCCTATTTTTTACATAGTGCAGACATAGTAAATGCTCATTTCATTATGTGAAAGTGCAAGAGATGTGGCATGTTTCATTATGTGGTGTTGTTTTATTATAATCTCATCCTTTTGTGTTCACAGACTGTAAAGTATGCATATTTATCTTCCAAGGAGACGAGTAACTAGTTTGTGTCACCTTGCAGAGGGGACGCAATGAAGATAATATTGAGGATTTCCAAGTACAAGATGTTAGGAAGGAGCCTTGTAAGAGAAGTAGGAGCTACGATGAGCCTCTTCAACCTGTTAAGGTAAGTCACTGTATCCAACTCAACAGTTCAATTCCTTGTTTGTTTCAGGCATAGTTAATTTGCCCTTTTCAATTGCTTTATTTGTCCTCAGTTAATGTGATGCCCGAAGAATGAGGCCTGATGTTGGGTACTTGTATAACTATTAGTTGACATAATTAAAGGCCTTACCATTTAATTACTCTGCCGAAGTGCGCCTGAAGCTTTGAAGTCTATTAACCAACTATTATTGCATGAGGCTCACAATATAGTTTATACTAGGCTAATGATTGCATAGTTTTGCTTGTTGTAGTATGTTTGTACGAAACCCTTTGCTGTTCATTATGCTCCCTAAGACTTTAATTGAGCTACAGAATGGCCAACTGCTTGCTTACTTCCATGCAACGTGCTGTCTAAATTTGTAACTTGTCTGTGTTTTGGATTGGGCCCCAACATCATGCTCCTCTGGTGAGCTAAGAGAGATTTCTGTATGCAGGCTGCACAGACTACCTTTTTTATAATTTTTAAAATATCACCTGCTTATGCTTCATGACGTGTAATATTATTGTTAGTCCTGTTTTGCCATGTACAAAATAGTCTTTCTTGCTCGCTTCACTGTTGTAACTATATTTTTTCCCTAGTCATGTGTACTTACAGAAACATTTCAGGATGAAGTGTCATCAACACAAAGATCTGTGAGCAGTGCGGCATGGCTATTACCAAATGATTATGGATTGGAATTGGAATGTGTTGATGTTCTCGAGCATCAACTAGAGGTGGCAAGACAACGTGTACATGATTCTCAACGTACAATCAACAAGTTGAGACTGGACATGCAGGTATTAGATGCAGGAGTCAAAAAATGAAACAAGGCACTAAGGTAACAACGAAGGAATTGGAGATTATGCAGACTGAAATTTGTGCTATCTAAATCTGACCAATCCTATTTTCTGAAGAGATTATAGTTCAAATGGGAAGTTATGTTGACTCGCGTCCATCATGTAGGAGCTGTATTTGCCTGGTGTATGTAATTTGCTCTTTGTGTATGCTTTATTATCACTGGTGTCGAACCATAATGCCAAGTGGGTATAATCGGCTATAATTTCTTTATTGTATAGTGTAGGATTATTCTACGTTTCTATGCCTAAGTCTCTTTATTGTATAGTGTATGTTTTTTAGAGGTGATAGTATAGAGTAGGATAATTCTTTGAATATGCTATATCGTTCAAACGGGGGCCAACTCGCCCAAACGTTGTAGTGACCATGGCCCTCCACAGGCCGTACGATCCATGGGCCATCTATGGGACGGACGATCCATGGCCTTCTATGGCCGTCGGATCCGTGGGCCTTCTATGGGCTGTCGGATCCATGGGCCTTCTATCAGCTGTAGGATCCATGGGCCTTCTATGGGCCATCGGATAAATGGGCCTTCTATGGGCCGTCAGATCAATGGGCCTTCTACGGGCCGTCTCATCTATGGGCCTTGTACGGGCCGTATAAGGGGCCATAAACGGGCTAGAGTGGAAATCGTACGTTTTATGGGCAGACCATAACGGGCCTTTAATAGGCCGTATTTGATGATGCTATGAAAATGGCCCAACAGATTAACGGGCCACAAATGGGCCGACTGTATCCACAGGCTGAATTTGGCCCACAAGCAGAAAAGGGCAGTAACGGGCCGTAAGTAACCAAATGTTGGAAATGAGCCCAAGAATAAATGGGCCCTGAGAAGGCTGAAAGGTAACACAGGCTGGAAACGACCCAATGGAATGATGGGCCGCTAATGGGTATAAAGCGATACACTATTCATTATGGCTCGGTTTCACCATGGACCGTTAATGGGCCAAGAGTTACAAAGGGACTCATATGGGCCGAAATACGTCATGGGCCGGAAGTTACAACAGGCTGGAATCATATTAGACGGCCCAGATGACGCTACTAGGCCTAATTCCAGTAGGCTGTAACGGGCCGTGAGTTAGCGGGTTGTAAATGGGCTATATGCGAACATGCCGTTAACACGCTTTCCATGGGCCGGCCTGCCACCTTTTGACCAAGTCAAACGGGCTGGCCTTTTCACAAGAATGGGTCTCTGTTGGGCCGTCCCACATGTCGACGTATCATAGGCGCCTTGGCTCCAATGAGTGGATGACATCTGTCCCAACGGTGAGCCGACACGTGTTTCCTCCAGCCAATGATGATTTTACACATGGAAAATCCCCATTGGTCGGGCTGTTAACGGGTTATTAGATCCAAAACCAGACCCGATAGCTTAACGGCGTTTCATTACGGTGGATGCCACGTGTCGGTCACCCTTGACGAAAGCACTTCTGTGACGCGCGATTTATCATCATGGAAGTGGACATTTCCGTGATGATAATTTTGGTAATGTCAGGGAACACTTCTACGACAGCACAGGTATGACTATCTTGATTCTATCATAAAATCTTCATGGATGTATATGCATGACAAAAATGTGACCTACTGTGACAAACACGTATCATCACGAAAGTGTATTTTTTTGTAGTGAACAGCATGGAACAATAAAAAATTATTGATACGTTGGAGACGTATCAGTGAGCGTCTACTGGACTAGCTCATTGATCAAATATGGCTATGGTTTCCTAGCCATAGACATGAGTTGTCATTTCATAACGGGATCACATCATTAGGAGAATGATGTGATGGACAAGACCCAAACTATAAACGTAGCATATGATCGTGTCAAGTTTATTGCTATCGTTTTCTGCATGTCAAGTATATGTTCCTATGACCATGAGATCATGCAACTCACTGACACTGGAGGGGTACCTTGTGTGTACCAAACATCGCAACATAACTGGGTGACTATAAAGGTGCTCTATAGGTATCTCCGAGTGTGTTTGTTGATTTGGCATGGATCAAGACTGGGATTTGTCACTTCGTATGACGGAGGGGTATCTCAGGGCCCACTCGGTAAAACAGTATCACAATGAGCTTGCAAGCAATGTGACTAATGAGTTAGCCATGGGATCTTGTATTATGGAACGAGTAAAGATACTTGTCGGTAACGATATTGAACTAGGTATGGAGATACTGATGATCGAACCTCGGGCAAGTAACATACCGATAGACAAAGGGAACTACATACGGGATTAGCTGAATCCTTCATATCGTGGTTCGACCGATAAGAGCTTCGTAGAATATGTGGGAACCAATATGGGCATCCAGGTCCCTCTATTGGTTATTGACTGTAGAGGTGTCCCGGTCATGTCTGCATGGTTCTGGAACCCGCAGGGTTTACACACTTAACGTTTGGTGACGATATAAGTATAGTTGAGTCATTAAGGTTGTTACCGAAGGTTGTTCGGAGTCTCAGATGAGATCCCGGATGTGACGAGGAACTCCAGAATGGTACACAAGTGAAGATTGATATATTGGACGAAGGGTATTGGACTCTGGAATTGTTTCGAGGGTACCGGGTGATGACCAACATCACCGAAAGGGGTTTTGGGGGGCCCGGTAAGTGTTGGGGGGCTCATGGGCCAAGGGGAGGGGAAAACCAGCCCACTAAGGGGTTGTGCGCCCCCCTTACCCTTTCCCACATAACCAGAAGGGGTGGGGCGCCCCACTAGGGCAGCCATCCCCTTTTCCTTGGGGGCCAAGGCTCCGGGGGGTGGGAGGCGCCCAAAACCCATCTAGGGTTTCCCCCTGTGGCCGCCGCCCCCCTAGATGGGATCTAGGGTGCACCCTCCTCCTCCCTTCCCCCTATATATAGAGAGGTAGAGAGAGGGCAGTTGCACCCTTGAGTACATCTCCATGCCACGGCGCTGCCCTTCCTCTCCCTCGTAGCCCTCTTCCTCTCCATAGTGCTTAGAGAAGATCTGTTGAGATTCCACCACTACCACCGCCACCACGCCGTCGTGTTGCCGGAGGACTCGAGCTACTATGTCACCATCGCTCACTGGATCAAGTGGGTGAAGGCGCCATCAAGCCGTACGTGTGTTAAATGCGAAGGTGCCGTCCGTTCGGCAGTAGATCGGGAGTTGGCGGGACGGATCGTGATTGGATCGCGAAGACGTTCGACTACATCAACCGCGTTTCTTAATGCTTCCGCTTAGCGATCTACAAGGGTATGTAGATCCAATCTCTCCTCTCATAGATGGTCATCTCCTCGATTGGATCTTGGGTGTTCATAGGAAATTTTTTGTTTCCCATGCAACGTTCTCCAACAGTGGTATTAGAGCTAGGTCTATGCGTAGATGACATCACGAGTAGAACACCAAGGAGTTTGTGGTCATTGATATTCAGATTGCTTCCTTCCTTGGTATTTTCTTGATTCATCGGTATTGTAGGATGAAGCGGCCCAGACCAACCTTACATGTCCACGTACATGAGACCGGTTCCATCGACAGACATGTGACTTTGTTGCATAAATATGGCTGGCGGGTGTCTATCTCTCCCACCTTAGTTGAATTGCATTCGACAAAGGCGGTCCTTGTAGAAGGTTAAATAGCAACTTGCATATCACCGTTGTGGCTTTTGCGTAGGTAAGAACCGTTCTTGCTAGATACCCATTGCAGCCACGTAAAACATGCAACAACAATTACGGGACGTCTAACTTGTTTTTGTAGGGTATGTTGTGACATTTTATGGCCAAACACATGATGAAATATATTTGATGTATGAGATGATCCTATTTGTAATAGTTTATATCGACTTGCATGCTGATGCATACAGCAACCGGCAAGAGCCATAGGGTTGTCTTTAATTATTGTATGACCTGTGTCTCAACCATTAAGCGCTATGTAATGCTTTACTTTATCGCTAAGCGGTAGCAATAGTAGCAGAATCATGGTTGGCGTGACAACCCCGATGGCGGCACGATGATGGAGATCATGGTGTCATGCCGGTGACGATGGAGATCATGCCAGTGCTTTGGAGATGGAGATCAAAAGCACAAGTTGATGGCCATATCATGTCACTTATGATTTGCATGTGATGTTAATCCTTTTATGCATATTATTCTGCTTAGGACGATGGTAGAATTATAAGGTGATCCCTCACTAAAATTTCAAGATAAAATTGTGTTCTCCCCAAGTGTGCACTGTTGTGAAAGTTCGTCGTTTTGAAGCACCACGTGATGATCGGGTGTGATAGAATCTACATTCACATACAATGGGTGCAAGCCAGTTTTGCACATGTGGAACACTTGGGTTAGACTTGATGAGCCTAGCATGTACAAACATAGCCTCGGAACACAAGACACCGAAAGGTCAAACATGAGTCATATAGTAGATATGATCAACATGGAGATGTGCGCCATTGAAACCACCTCATATCACGTGTTGATCGGACTTGGGTTGGTGAATTTGGATCGTGTTACACTCGGACAACCAGAGGGATGTTGATTTGAGTGGGAGTTCTTAGGTAATATGATTAAATGAACTCATTATCATGAACAATAGTCTAAGTTGTCATTGCAAATTATGTTAGCTCGCGTTGTAGCTCCCTGTTTTAATACATTCCTAGAGAAATACTGAGTTGAAAGATATTTTAGGAAATTATGTGAACTAGGGCCGTAGTCTGAGGATTGTCCTCACTACCGCACGGAAGGCTTATGTCCTTGATGCACCGCTTGGTGTGCCAACCCCTCTAGCATCGTCTATGGATGTTGTGAACATCTGGCAGACACGTTTTTATGACTACTTGATAGTTTAGTGCACCATGCTTTACGGCTTAGAATCGGGGCTCCAAAGGCGTTTTGAATGCCATGGAACATATGAGATGTTCCAAGAGTTAAATTGGTATTTCAGGCTCATGCCCGCACTACTAGGAAAAGGGCTATAGATAGGATTGACACTAATGGTGCACCAGGGAAGTAGTGCGCCACTACTATATACTAATGGCGCACCTGTTGGTGATGCGCCATTAGTGTGGAAGACACTAATGGCGCACCATAAACAGGGTGCGCCACTAGTATTATTTTTTTTTTCATTTTCCATACACACTAATGGCACATCAGGTCGATAATGCGCCATTACTAGTTCTAACTAGTAATGGCGCACCAGGTAGAGAGTGCGCCATTACTGTAATTTTTTTATTCTTTTTTTTGCAAAACTACTAATGGCGCACCGTTTCAATTTTTTTTAAAATTTCATGGGCACTTTTTGAATTCATGAGGACACTTGATCTCGATCCCCCTCCATCTCGATCTCGATTCCCCCTCCATCTCGATCTCGATCCCTCCCCCGCTCCACCGCCGCCGATGAGCACCCCCGGCACCCGCCCCCGCTCCACCACCGCCGACGAGCACCCCCTGCACCCACCCCCGCTCCACCGCCGCCGACGAGCACCCCCCACACCCTCCCCTGCTCCACCGCCGCCGTCGATGATATTTTAAAATAACAAATTTGATGATATTTTTAAAAAAATTATTACTGTTTTTATAAAAAATATTACTATTTCATATTCATATTCATTTTAAAAAAATAATAATAATAAAGTGTAGACTACAATTGTTGTTAAACAACAATTATTACTGTTTGTATAAAAAATATTACTGTTTCATATTCATATTCATATTCATTTTTTTAAAATAAAATAAAAATCTTACTTATGGCGCACGGGTGGCTAGTGCGCCATTGCTATCTAAAAAAACATTCTAATGGCGCACCGCCTGGGGGTGGGCCATTAGTAATCTTCCCCCATCCATACACTTCGTCCCTCCCTCGTCCCTCTCCCTCTTGCCAGATCGACACTTCCTTCCTCTCCCTCCACCGCGCTGCTCCCTCCCTCCACCGCGCCACCGCCGCTGCCCCGACCCACGCGCCCCCGCCGCCTCCCTCTCCCCTTCCTCCCTCTCGAGCGCCGCCTCCCCCTCGAGCCCCACCTCCCCCGCGAGCGCCGCCTCCCTCGCCTCCCTCAAAACCCTAGAAACCCGCCGGAGATTTGGAGCCTCGGAGCCGCCGGAGACTTGGAGCCTCAGAGCCGCCCCAAGTCCACCAGGAGAGGAGGCCCCACGTCCACCAGGAGAGGAGGCCCGCGACCTCCCCGCCGTCTATCCCCGCCTCCCCCAAGCTTGCTGTCTCCGCCCTCGGTTGTCGCCGCTCCGGCCACCACCTCATCGTGGTCAGGTAACCCTCCTCCATCTGCCTCTCTTCTCCTCTCTTCCTCCTCTCCTCCCTCCCGGCCATGCCCTCTTCTTCTCTCTTTGGCTAGGGACTGTTCCAAGCGCCACACTGTCAGTGAATCCCCTAAATCTACTTACTCTGATCGCTAACAATGTAGTGTCTGTCTGAAGAGAGTAAAGTTCAGTATTGCCATGGTTACCTTGTTAATTTTAGTGTCAGTGTTCATATTAGATGTATATAGTTGTATACTGTAATTATAGGAAGGGTCCCCTGTTAGCGTGATTTTCTTTCTGCACTTTTTTGTGTGCACTTTTTTGGTGGGTTTCTTATTATTGCGCTGTATGTAGAGTATCGTGTTGATTTTGGTGCCAGCGTTCATGTAGTACTCTGCATTAATAAATCTATGAGCTGAGATACATATCTCTAACAATGTAGTGTCTATCTGAAGAGACTAAAGTTCAGTATTGAAACTGACAGCATAGCATGGATGGAATTCACTGCTAGAAATCACCTCTCGAATTTAGTGTGGTATTTGTCCATGGTATTGAAACTGATAGCATAGCAGGTATTTGTCCATGGTTTGTATCATGCATACTGGATTGTGAAAACCATTAATTTAATACTAGTATTTTTTGATGCAAAGGGTTCTCATCAGTGACACAGTTTTGCTCAATCATTGTCTTGAGGTTTCCAGTGGGGAAGTTGTTTCTTCCCAGCGAACCTTGATGGACTGGTCGTGAGTAGCTGCTGTTGAAGAGTGAACGTTGGCCTGTCGAATCTTTTGACCTCGGGTTGGGCTTGATTGGTAGAGTATTAGAACTGAGAAAAATGTACAAATGTTAGGTGTGATTAAGGCTAGTAAAGATGGAGTATGGCTGCTGGGTAATCTGTGTTTGGCTGTATAGTCCTTTTTCAATGTGTTTTGTTCTCCTTCGCTCCTATTTTTTCGGTTATGAGATCTCAATACTTGCGTAATATGATTGCTTTTGGGCTGTTTGAAGACATGTTGAATCTGGTTTATGTGTTATTTAGGATGAACTTCTTGCACTGCTGTTAAAGCCTAAATATATTGCTGCTGTTACTTTTATGTATACATATTGTTGGTCCATTTCATCCATGATGTCTTTTGGGCTGTTTGAAGACTCTGTTATGTAGGTTGAATATTTCTTGCACTGCTGTTAAAGATGTTACCGGTCACATTTCTGTGTCCACATTGTTTTTGTATGTAATTAAAAATGTCAAATACACTACACTGGCTGTGACAATCTGTAACTTGCTTAATTAGGATGAGTTTTTTGTTCTTCATTATAGTGTATACATCTAATTCAGTAAAAAATAATAGGCATCACCTTCTGTGTAAAAAGATGTCTGAACCTTGTCTATGCCATTGGAAGAGAAATTTACAGGATGCATAGATTTCTTTACTTCTGTTGCATTGGAGGTTCATCTTGTCTTGAGGCAAACAAATCAGCATTGGAGGCTCATCTTTGAGGCTCATCTTTATTACATATCAGAACTTGCAAACAAATCTGTGAAAGACTTGTAAAGTTGCTGGGTTTTGTCTCCGACCATCGTGTCGTGATGAATTTGCAGGTACCCCGAGAGGCCCTTGAGTTTGCCGGAATGTCGATTAACTGCCGTTCCGGCGAATTCAGGTACTCCATATGTCCTGTTTTCAGCAAAGGTCATGCTGAAATTTTTCGTGAATTTTAGCATGACTTTGCTAAAAATAGGACATATGGGGTACTTGCGACTAATGCCTGTTATCATGCATGTTTTATGATCTGTTGTAAGGGTACTAATTGGTCTCTTCTGCTGCTTATCAGAGATGGCGGGAAGCGGCCACCGCCGCTCTGTGACACCGCAGTACGAGTTGGATGCTTCCGAGTTCTTCACTATTATACTTGAGACTTCAGTATCATCCATGACGCAGGTATATAAAACGAGAGATCTCCCCTTCACCCATCTCATTATGATATCTGTTGTTTGCTACATCACTCATTGTCCCAAACTGCAGAGGCTGCCTGACAGTTTTATGAACATGCTGATGGGTGAAGATCCGCCAAATAATGTGAAGCTGCGACAGGCTGGCAGCGGGTTTCGGAGGCTGTGGGATGTGGAGTTGGTGATCAAGAAGGGCCACATGTACTTGTCTCATGGGTGGGAGAAGTTCTACCATGCCTAGGACCTGCGGCTAGGGTACTTCCTTCTCTTGAGGTACGACGACGACGCCACCATGCTCATTGTGAAGGTGTTCAATGCGACTATGTGTCGCATGCACTACGCTGAAGATTATGATGCCGGTACGTTCTGCCTCTTCTTATTCCTCTACATTTGGCTTTGTCTCACATCGATTGTTAACGGTCATTATTGCATTTGGACAGGTAATGGGAGCAGCAGCAGCGACAATGGCTACAGCCAAAGCAGCAGCGACTATGGCTGTAGCGAAAGCAGCAGCGATTCTGGCTGTAGCGAAAGCAGCAGCGATTCTGGCAGCAGCATAGACAACAAGAAGGATGATCCGGACTGGAGTGCGGGAGAAGAGGAGCAGAGTGGGGATGAGGAGCTGCAGGATGACGATGGGCATCAGGCTGAGGATGACCTAGCGCTGGTGGTGGCTGACCAAGGGCAAGAGATGGTGGTGGCTCACCATGGGCAAGAGATGGAGGTGGCTGAGGATGACCTAGCGATGGTCGTGCCTGAAGGTGGCCCCGCGATGGTGGTGGTGCTTGACAATGACCACGCACCGGTGGTGGCGCCGGCGATCCCATAGCTGGGCGACATGACCACACCAATTGAGGTAGAAGACTAGATCCCACTGCCTCCACCGCCTCCACCGCCTCGCCGCTCTTGGCGCATCAGGCTGAGGAAGGAGAAGGAGAAGAACAATGCATGAGAACTGAACTTTGTCAGGTATGTCAGATCTCCAAAATGATATATATATATACTTAGTTACCTATGTTATCTCTAATATGCTTAGTTTCCTATAGGTTAGCTTCATTTTACCTAAGTTGGCTCTCATATGCTAACTTAGAGCTTATATGCTTAGTTTCCTATAGGTTAGCTCCAAAATAACTTATGTTAGCACACAAAATGATCAAGTTTACATAATCAGCTTATAGTCTTTTTCTTATTCTTCTTCTTTTCCAAAATGACATAGGTTAGCTTCATTTTACCTAAGTTGGCTCTAATATACTAACTTAGAGCTTATATGCTTAGTTTCCTATAGGTTAGCTCCAAAATAACTTATGTTAGCACAAAATGATCAAGTTTACATAATAAGCTTATAGTCTTTTTCTTATTCTTCTTCTTTTCCAAAATGACATAGGTTAGCTTCATTTTACCTAAGTTGGCTCTAATATACTAACTTAGAGCTTATATGCTTAGTTTCCTATAGGTTAGCTCCAAAATAACTTATGTTAGCACACAAAATGATCAAGTTTACATA